>NC_092118.1:27502224-27592224 GCF_045679555.1 Salvelinus alpinus
CAAACGGCACTGTGTTCCCATGGCCTTTGGTGTCGGTCCGCTGATGTAAGCAGAATGTATGCGTGTGATGCGTATCTCTATTCTCTGTGTGTCTGTGTCTCTTTTCATCCAGTTATATATTTATGCCTGTCGTGTCCGTCGTCCTCTCTCTGAAGTGGCGCTTCCTTTAATTCTGCCGCTAAATAAATCATGAGAACATTTAGACCCATGTGTTGTCGCGCAGCCCCAAGGTCAGCTGATCCTATTATTTATCAAGTCATATGCTACATAATGGTACTTAGAGCATGTTAACACATTCTATTATCAGGCCCCTGATCTGAGGCCTGGAAGATATATGTGGATGGTGTATGTTAATACCGTCCTCTTGGTGTAATGCACTACCTATCAGAGGGTTAGACCACAGCTGAATGGTACCACTTAGCTGAACAACTACTCCAGCATTAAGTGGCCCTTGGTTGAAATATAGAACGGCCGATTGAGGCAGGGA
Organism: Salvelinus alpinus; assembly: GCF_045679555.1. Classification (NCBI taxonomy): domain Eukaryota; kingdom Metazoa; phylum Chordata; class Actinopteri; order Salmoniformes; family Salmonidae; genus Salvelinus; species Salvelinus alpinus. The sequence goes on from NC_092118.1 coordinate 27,502,712, forward strand.
CGGCCTGGACTGCCTGTTCCCTGGCCACATTAAGGACCTCCCCGTCACATCCATAACACACACCTGTTAGGGACCCTAGAGACTGTAGGGGGGTGGGGAGGCAGGGGAAGCAGGATGCCTGGGGTAGGGATGGGGGAGGGAGTCAGACACCAACCAGCTTCTTTTTCAGAAGGAGGAGGAGGAGGAGGAGGAGATCGTGAAGTAAGGAGTAACTCTGACACACACACACACACACACTGTGACCACAACCCCCCACCACCACTGTCCCCTCGCACCCATCCCCTCCTTCACTTCCAGGTCAGGGGTCAGCCTCATCTGTCACTATGGAAGACATATTTACATTGACAGTCCAGACTGCCACCAAGTCACCTGTGTGAATACAATACTGATTCCTACTGAGACGTCTCATACCGTGATGTTTCGGTATCCATTTTGATCCAACAGACTAGGTGGTGGAAACAGTACAAGTCATAATCCATGAATCATATAATGTAGAGTAGTGCAGAAACACCATGTAATTACACCAGAGGGTTGTTTCTCTATCTGTCTCTCTTGTTCTGACTGGATGAAAGGAGAGGGCTTTCCAGAGAAACCATCTGGCGGTGTGGAAATGACTGGAGCATTAATCACTGAGGATACTGTTGCTTTGTCATCATATTGACGGTTTAAACCACAACACACACAGATCACACACCCATGCAGGGCTGCATACAAAACATTCCTGACTCTCACCTCTCAAACAGATCACATACCTACCCCAGAGAGAGAGACACACACACACACACACACACACACACACACACACACACACACACACACACACACACACACACACACACACACACACAGCCTTACACCCTGCAGGGTCTAATAGGGACCGGTCTAATTGGAAGTCATAAAGAGAACAGGAGAGGAAACGCAAGCCTACTGCCTCCTGGTCAAACACACATTGGTCCTCCCAGCGTGTTTACAGAAAACACACAACACACACTCAATTACCTCCCGTTATTGTGTGATCTGCTCAAACTCACTATCAGTCAGATACAGATCTCATTTGCTTTGTTATACAGTGAACCACCACTGTTGATTTACATTGCTTCTGTGTAACAATGTGTAATGATGGTGGCGTCTGTATAGGAGGTGATTTATGTCCAGAGGAGTGTCTGACCTGTCCTGTTATTTCCTGTCCTTGTCTGTCCCTCCAGGTGCCATTCCAGCCTGGCCCAGACCCTGCCCCCAGAAGAGGCCCCCGTGGACCGGCCGTTTTGGGCTGACGACGACCCCAGCATGCCTCTGCCCTTTGACCTGGCTGACATCATCAACAGGGTGGAGTCACTCCTCTGGAGGTCGGTCACAGACACACATAAGCGGAAACAGCCACACAGATAGACACACATACACACACACACACACACACACACACACTTAAATAACTCACTTATATGAGTCTGCATACCTTCCTGTAGCTCCTTGATTGTCCTGTCACCATACAACAATACTTAACCATCTCCTTCATAGACCTACGTGGTGTTGCCACCACCCTCTTTTCTGTAACTGCTGGCTCTCTAGTCAGCAGTTCTCTTCCTTAGTCATAAATACAGTTGAATTATCCCATCCTGTTGGCATTTAAACTCAGCAGACATTACTCTGCAGTACGCTGGCCTTTTCAAAGCCACCATGGCTCTCTGCTTGGCTCATTAGATGTTTCCCAAATGGCACCCTATTCCCCATGTAGCGCGCTCCTTTTGACCCGATACCTATGGGCCCTGGTCCAGAGTAGCCCACTATAAGGGTAGTAGGGTGCCATTTGGAATGCAGACTTTCAGTCTGTGTGTTAATTACAGTGTGTGGCCGGGTCCCGGCCCTGCCTGCACTCTGACATCTCAATGACTTGTTGTCATACAGACGGAGTGAGTGACTGGATGGGCTGTGAATAGAGGGATGGAGGAATGACTGGGCTTGTGTTTTCTTTCCCCCTGTCAGGATGTGACGGATGGGACACAAAGAGAAGGAGAAAGAGAGAGAGAGTCACCCCGTCATCTGAACAGCCTCTATCATGAGGACAGACGACAGAGAAGGAGAACAGGACCTACCAACTCCTGATGGTGTCAACGTCCTCCAATGGGTGTACACTTCCCCACCCCAGTCCACCCTGAACCCCACCCAACCCTGTACCTCGCCCCACCCCGCCCAAACCAGTCTCATCTAGCTTTGCTTGGATGGACCCAACATGGCTGCAACATGAGGATGGAACCCTGAGTAGTGCTTTGCTAACATGCTATATTGATATTGGAACTAGTCTCACAATGGTAATGTGGACAACCTGCAGAATTAAAACTGAATGTGTAGGAATGTATTATTTCAATGAATGTTCTGTTTCTTTTCTACATTTAACCAGCTTTGTGAATGGATATGACAAATAGTCATACAGATGTAGGATCTTAATTTGACCAGTTTCTCACAGCAGGAAAATTATCCTGCAGCAACAGGAAATGTGAATTATTGGGTAGATTATAATTAATGGACATTTTTGTAGGGGTCGATACATTTTTACTTAGGGCAAATCAAGTCTGACATTTTCAAGTGGAAATGACAAACTTCAGAAATCCTTTTAAACCTTGAATACACTACAAGTTTGCATTTCCTGATCAAATTAAAATCCTATATCTGTAGTACATTTATACTTTCTGTTTCTAATTCAGTGTTGTTCTAATTACAGTGGGGAGAACAAGTATTTGATACACTGCCGATTTTGCAGGTTTTCCTACTTACAAAGCATGTAGAGGTCTGTAATTTTTATCATAGGTACACTTCAACTATGAGAGACGGAATCTAAAACAAAAATCCAGAAAATCACATTGTATGATTTTTAAGTAATTAATTTGCATTTTATTGCATGACATAAGTATTTGATACATCAGAAAAGCAGAACTTAATATTTGGTACAGAAACCTTTGTTTGCAATTACAGAGATCATACGTTTCCTGTAGTTCTTGACTAGGTTTGCACACACTGCAGCAGGGATTTTGGCCCACTCCTCCCTACAGATCTTCTCCAGATCCTTCAGGTTTCGGGGCTGTCGCTGGGCAATACGGACTTTCAGCTCCCTCCAAAGATTTTCTATTGGGTTCAGGTCTGGAGACTGGCTAGGCCACTCCAGGACCTTGAGATGCTTCTTACGGAGCCACTCCTTAGTTGCCATGGCTGTGTGCTTCGTGTCGTTGTCATGCTGGAAGACCCAGCCACGACCCATCTTCAATGCTCTTACTGAGGGAAGGAGGTTGTTGGCCAAGATCTCGCGATACATGGCCCCATCCATCCTCCCCTCAATACGGTGCAGTCGTCCTGTCCCCGTTGCAGAAAAGCATCCCCAAAGAATGATGTTTCCACCTCCATGCTTCACGGTTGGGATGGTGTTCTTGGGGTTGTACTCATACTTCTTCTTCCTCCAAACACGGCGAGTGGAGTTAGACCAAAAAGCTCTATTTTTGTCTCATCAGACCACATGACCTTCTCCCATTCCTCCTCTGGATCATCCAGATGGTCATTGGCAAACTTCAGACAGGCCTGGACATGCACTGGCTTAAGCAGGGGGACCTTGCGTGCGCTGCAGGATTTTAATCCATGACGGCGTAGTGTGTTACTAATGGTTTTCTTTGAGACTGTGGTCCCAGCTCTCTTCAGGTCATTGACCAGGTCCTGCCGTGTAGTTCTGGGCTGATCCCTCACCTTCCTCATGATCATTGATGCCCCACGAGGTGAAATCTTGCATGGAGCCCCAGACCGAGGGTGATTGACCGTCATCTTGAACTTCTTCCATTTTCTAATAATTGCGCCAACAGTTGTTTCCTTCTCACCAAGCTGCTTGCCTATTGTCCTGTAGCCCATCCCAGCCTTGTGCAGGTCTACAATTTTATCCCTGATGTCCTTACACAGCTCTCTGGTCTTGGCCATTGTGGAGAGGTTGGAATCTGTTTGATTGTGTGTGGACAGGTGTCTTTTATACAGGTAACGAGTTCAAACAGGTGCAGTTAATACAGGTAATGAGTGGAGAACAGGAGGGCTTCTTAAAGAAAAACTAACAGGTCTGTGAGAGCCGGAATTCTTACTGGTTGGTAGGTGATCAAATACTTATGTCATGCAATAAAATGCAAATTAATTATTTAAAAATCATACAATGTGATTTTCTGGATTTTTGTTTTAGATTCCGTCTCTCACAGTTGAAGTGTACCTATGATAAAAATTACAGACCTCTACATGCTTTGTAAGTAGGAAAACCTGCAAAATCGGCAGTGTATCAAATACTTGTTCTCCCCACTGTATACTGTTGTATCATAATGTCCATTCACTTCCTGTATTTCACAACTTTCTTGTTCAGAATCTCACAGGGCATGACTTTGTGTTAGTAAGATGTGACTGAAAGTGTGTGTGTGTGTGTGTGTGTGTGTGTGTGTGTGTGTGTGTGTGTGTGTGTGTGTGTGTGTGTGTGTGTGTGTGTGTGTGTGTGTGTGTGTGTGTGTGTGTGTGTGTGTGGTTGAATGTGTGTCACTGCAGTATTTACAGTATGTGATATTGTATATGTGTGAAGCAGTATGATAGGGATAGGGCCTGTAGCAGGGCTGGGAGATGTCTGTGCTAGAGAAGAAAGGACATGAGTCTAGTAGGCCTCTATGTTCTAGTAGGCAGGCCTCTGTCTGCAGGCCTGCCTCTAGTCTGCTCTGTAGGGCTGAAAGGCAGCCCTGACAGACAGCTACTGTAGGGCTGAAAGGCAGCCCAGGCAGACAGCTACTGTAGGACTGAAAGGCAGCCCTGACAGACAGCTACTGTGGGGCTGAAAGGCAGCCCAGGCAGACAGCTACTGTAGGACTGAAAGGCAGCCCAGACAGACAGCTACTGTAGGACTGAAAGGCAGCCCAGACAGACAGCTGCTGTAGTGCTGATAAGCAGCCCAGGCAGACAGCTACTGTAGGACTGAAAGTCAGCCCTGACAGACAGCTGCTGTAGTGCTGATAAGCAGCCCAGGCAGACAGCTACTGTAGGACTGAAAGGCAGCCCAGACAGACAGCTGCTGTAGTGCTGATAAGCAGCCCAGGCAGACAGCTACTGTAGGACTGAAAGGCAGCCCAGACAGACAGCTACTGTAGGACTGAAAGGCAGCCCAGGCAGACAGCTACTGTAGGACTGAAAGGCAGCCCAGACAGACAGCTACTGTAGGACTGAAAGGCAGCCCAGACAGACAGCTGCTGTAGTGCTGATAAGCAGCCCAGGCAGACAGCTACTGTAGGACTGAAAGTCAGCCCTGACAGACAGCTGCTGTAGTGCTGATAAGCAGCCCAGGCAGACAGCTACTGTAGGACTGAAAGTCAGCCCAGACAGACAGCTGCTGTAGTGCTGATAAGCAGCCCAGGCAGACAGCTACTGTAGGACTGAAAGGCAGCCCAGGCAGACAGTTTATGTAGGGCTGAAAGGCAGCCCAGGCAGACAGTTTATGTAGGGCTGAAAGGCAGCCCAGGCAGACAGCTACTGTAGGGCTGAATGGCAGCCCAGGCAGACAGCTGCTATAGGGCTGAAAGGCAGCCCAGGCAGACCGTTTATATAGGGCTGAAAGGCAGCCCAGGTAGACAGCTACTATAATGTGTGGCTGATTGAAGGATCCCCATCCCAACTGCCAATCTCTCTTCATAATTGCAGCTGTTCAATGGCTTTTAATTAGTCTTAAAGCGTGTAGAGCACCACTTTCCCTGTATCGCTGCAGGCCAGAAAGTCAGATCCACGGCTTCTGACAAAACCAGCCAAGAAAGAGAAGCTATGGGTGAAAATGGGATGGTTGTCAAAGCCAAGCAGAGCAGCCTTCTTTTTATTTCTTGGTAACACTTTATTTCAGGGATCATCAACTAGATTCAGCCGCGGGATGAAATACAAATCATTTTTAACTGCAAATTGACCCCAAGAAGCTCAAACAGATATAATATTTGACTAAAACGTAATAATTTCAACCTTGCTTATATTTGTACACGATTACTTGTCTCTCTATTATGCGTGGGAATACTTGGGAATTATAAAAAAGTTATTCTTATTTTATTTATTTTTTGCTTAGAAAACTTGGGTGCGAAATAAAAAAAATTTAAATGCCGGCCACCAGTTGGGCAGCCCTGCTTTATTTGAACTAGCCACCATAATGCCTTTATAACAATGTTGTAAACATGTCATAACGCTTCATAGCTTGTGTCATTGTCATAACTGAAGCTTTATGGCATGTGTTGACAAGCTATGACTCGACAAGCTATGACTCAGGACATTTTTATGAAGGTTATGAAGAGATCATGGTGTTTAGTTCAAATGAAGTGTTACCAATTTATTTATATATCTATATCAACAGGAAGTAGAACTGATATATAGTGTTAAAAATGCACTTCTAAAAATAAAAAAAATGTACTTCTGCAAATGTTTCCAATTTCAAATGTTAACGGTTGCCAAAATGTTGTTCTCTTGCTTAATCTTTTTGTATGTTGACATAGTTGAACAACTATGTGCTCTCTGTTTCACAGCTCAGCTTGTCTGTCTGAAGCTTTAGGAAGGCAGTAAATAAACCAAGACAGTGTTTTATGACCCTCTGCTCTCTGTGTGGTGCTCTCTGTTGTGTCCAAGGCTCCTGCATCATGTTCATCATCACACTGTATCCCACTTTGGCCTCGCTGTGTGTCTGTGCGTGCATGTGTCCGTGTGTGTATTTGTGTGTGTATGGGTGTGTGCCTGTGCTTTTGTGTGTGCATGCACATTTACACATGTACACATTTCATTTACCAGGCTGTGTGAGTAGGCTATCTAAGTGTGTTTTACCTTTTCCTGGAGTGTATTTGAGCAATGAATTGAGACTCATTTGTCAGGTGAGTGTGAGTTACAGTTCTCTGGCCTGCATGCCCTGTCACCACCTGGCCTCTCTCTCTCCCTGCCAGATAGATGGGATGCCCTGGCAGCCATCTGTACAAAGTCCTGTTATTTACTGGCCTCTCTAGCCTATTTCACTGGCAAACAAATTAGCCCAAGTGTGTCTGCAGCACAACTAACCCCTGGGTTTCAGGCCACTCTGTCCATCGACTTACTCTGCCAGGCCATCCCAGCCCTAGCCATGTCTCTGTAAGGCAGATAGACGGGCCATTCTGTCTGTCCTACTCTAGCTTGCTCTCTCTACTATGATGTACTGTACGTGACTGTATATTAGACATTAAACGAGAAGAGTATTTCTTCTGTGTATTTATTTCATTTAGTCATGAACACAGTCAATTAAAGTTCATATTTTGAAGGGTAGTTATAATTGGAACTGGGTGTGTCTATAGCTAAATGTAAGGGCTGCTGTTTCACACTACCGGTGTGTAGAAATTACTTTTTAACTGAATAATTACTAATAAAATAATAATACACCCCTATGCAGGTTTATAGGCCTCTCCTGCCAGGAAGGGCCTGCTGGGTTTACACAGTCAGTTGAAGCCACAAGCCCAGCCAAACTGAGGAAAGTCTACTGTAGCTAAGTTACAACCATGGAGACCTGCCTCACTGTTATACCCGGCTCTACCCAACTACCTAAGGCCATGCACACTCTCAACCCTTAACCCTGGCCTAGATACAGCTAGCTCCATGTAATATAGTATTGAGGTAACTACCCATGTATAGTGATACCCACCACCTCAGTGGGATTTAACAATGACTCTATGTAGAAGAACAAAAGACTAACATAATCATCCTCTCTATCTCTCTCTCTCACCCCCTCCCTCCCTCCCTGATCCAAGAGTTAACCGGCTGAGTTAGTTGAGCAAACATAGGCGACTGATTGATTGATGTACGTGGAGTTAGATGATGATGAAGTATGGCCATTGTTCTGTGTGTTTTTCCCTGTCCAACAGCCCCATAGGTCAGCCATGTTAACTACTTCCTGTAGTGGCTGAGTGACTGAGTGATGGATGGGCCTAGCTGGGTATATACTGTCCCCCTGCCTGGCCGGGCCCCGGGGCTGCTGGGAAAAGGTCCCAGTTGAAGAGACAATTACATTGTGCTAGAGGGGTATGCATTGTTCTGGCCAGGTCAGCAGGCAACAGACCAACCCAGCCTCAATTAAGCCAACAATAGGTGGCAGGGAAGACAAAATAACCAGGTGTGTGTTGTGGAAGGTATCGGTTTGGGGTCATATCCCTTTCACGTGTGTGTGTGGCCAGGGATTGGGTGAAAGGGGTGTTTGGAAGTGAGTGTTTGTGTGTGCGTGCTGGTTGGTGGCCCTAGGCAGTAGTAATAGTAGGAGCAGTCAGCGGTAGATGGTATCACTACTCAGAGGTCTCTGTCAGCAGTGGGCTGGCCCATTATCATTTATCAATGACAGAGACCAGCACCGAACGACACAACATTGACTTATTGAGCTATTCTAACTAATTGATGACATATTGTAAAATGTCATGTTTTATTTGTACCAAAATCATGGCCTTAAAAATTGCAGTGGTAAATTTGTTATGCTAAATTGCAGTGATTTCCAATGCAATAAATGATCTCTCTTCACCAGTATGTTCATGTACAAAACAGCTCATGCTTTGTTTTCATCTCCATCAATCCTAATTCCTCATGGAGAAGATATTTCAACATCTTCACTGACTTTTGTTTGTTCTTCATCGTCTGCCTTATCCATTCACTCTCTCATTCCCCTTCTCCTCTCCTCTCCTGACTTGACTGATGAGTGGGTTATAGTCTGTGACAATAGCTCCCCAGAGCAGCCCTCCATGCTCCCATGCTAGGCCCAGAAGCATTAGACTACTGAGGCAGGTAGAGAAACAGGCCTCGAGCCTCCACATGATCAGCACATAATACAGGTCCTGTTTCTCTCCTAACGGAATGAGAGGGCCAGTCAAAACCATAAGCTCTGTCTACCAGCTCATTAGCAGATAGGCCCCCTGTACGTACACACACACACGTCTCTCTTCCACCCCCAGCAGTGTTACCAGCCTTGCAAGGCCCAACAGGGTCAGATGGGTTGCTGAATTCCAAAGCCTCTTTTCAAAGTAAAACAAACCATCCCCTAGACATCACATCGTCTGTGTGTGGGTCTGTATGGCTTCTAACAGTTTCACAAGCACTCAGTTCAGTAAGTATTAGGATGAATGTGGTAGCACTGTTTGTGGGAGTCTAAGTTAAGCGTTGTTGATCGCAAGAGCTTATTAGCTTTAATGAGTTCCAGAGGGTAAGGTGTGTGTGGGGGGGGGCAGATCAAACAGTAGCATATATGATGTTTGTAGGACACTGCTGTGGCCTGGCTCTGGTCACCAGCCTGTCTGTCCTACAGGGCCCATCTCTCTCTCTCTCTCCAGCCTTGATCTTCACTAGTGGCTCTGAAGTCCTCTGACCCACTTTTTCCTCAACTCCCTGGCTGGGTCTTCAGTGGACATGTCCAGTCCTGGACCAGCCCTTAGCTCCAGAGGCCTGCTGCTCCAAAACATTACCATTTCCATCACTCTGGTCACCACTATTAGTTTTCAGCTTGACAAGCTTTTCCTCTTGGCTCTGCCTGTCTGAGGGCCAGGGAGACCTCCACTACTTCCCTCTCCTCTCTCATTCAGATTCACAGCTTATTTTTGAGCCCGGTTCCCCTGAGTTGGTTTGTAGCATTTGTGCTTATTTATGTCTCACTTCCTTAGCGGCGTTAACCTAGTTAGCGGTGTTAGTCTAGTTAGCGGTGTTAGCTTAGTTAGCGGTGTTAGCCTAGTTAGTAGTGTTAGCCTAGTTAGCACTCTGCCATCCATATTAGTGGGATTAGAATGGCTCTATTTACTTATACCAAGATAGCACAGCAATGAGAAGCCAGGCGTAATTGAGTCATCATCTACACTGAACAAAAATATAAACGCAACATGTAAAGTTTTGGTCTCATGTTTCTTGAGCTGAAATTAAAAATCACTGACATTTTCCATACGCACAAAAAGCTTATTTCTCTCAAATTTTGTGCACAAATTTGTTTACATCCCTGTTAGTGAGCATTTCTCATTTGCCAAGATAATCAGTATGATCATTACACAGGTGCACCTTGTGCTGGGGACAACACACACACACCCTTCTTCAAGGTTGGAGCAGATGAGGTGAGCGTCTCTCCTTATGAAATAAGAAATAAGCTTTTTGTGTGGATTTTTAATTTCAGCTTAAGAAACATGAGACCAAAACTTTACATGTTGCGTTTATATTTTTGTTCAGTGTAGATGATGACTCAATTACGCCTGGCTTCTCATTGCTGTGCTATCTTGGTATAAGTAAATAGAGCCATTCTAATCCCACTAATATGGATGGCAGAGTGCTAACTAGGCTAACACTACTAACTAGGCTAACACCGCTAACTAAGCTAACACCGCTAACTAGGTTAACGCCGCTAAGGAAGTGAGACATAAATAAGCACAAATGCTACAAACCAACTCAGGGGAACCGGGCTCAAAAATAAGCTGTGAATCTGAATGAGAGGCCACTTTCAAATGTGCGGTTTTGTCACACACACAATGCCACGGATGTCTCAAGTTTTGAGGGAGCGTGCAATTGGCATGCTGACTGCAGGAATGTCCACCAGAGCTGTTGCCAGATAATTAAATGTTAATTTCTCTACCCTAAGCCACCTCCAACGTCGTTTTAGAGAATTTGTCAGTACATCCAACAGGCCTCACAACCACAGACCACATGTAACCACGCCAGCCCAAGACCTCCATATCTGGCTTCTTCACCTGCGGGATCATCTGATAGGGGGTATTTGTGTCTGTAATAAAGGAGGAAGAGGCCATATTAGATGAGATGTATACTGAACAAAAATATAAACGCAATATGCAACAACATTCAAAGTTTTTAGTTGCAGTTCATATAAGAAAATACGTCAATTGAAATAAATTCATTAGGCCCTAATCTATGGATTTCACATGACTGGGCAGGGGTGCAGCCATGGGTGGGCCTGACGGGCTGGCCAGAGAGAGAGAGAAAACAGCCTTAGCCAAGCAATTCTCATCCTCTTTTTAGATGAGAAAAAAGAAGCTAAAAGCGTTGTGAGTTTCCCCAGAGAGGGCGGACCTGACGTGGCGGTTTAAAACGTAATCAGCCGGGTGGAATTAGCCCAGACAAGTCACTCTCTCTGCCGCTGCACCTCTCTTCTCTCTCACGGTCATCATGTTTAATGCATCTCCTGGACAGCGAACACAACGCGATGAAGGCTCCGGGTATTAGGCCAGCATGAAGATGTTTTGATAGGTGGCCCAGAGAGGGGGAGGAGAGGAGAGAGAGAGGGAGGAGAGGAGGGGAGATGGTGTGATGTATTCATAAGGAGAGACGCTCACCTTATCTGCTCCAACCTTGAAGAAGGGTGTGTGTGTGTGTGTGTGTGTGTTTGTGTGTGTGTGTGTGTGTGTGTGTGTGTGTGTGTGTGTGTGTGTGTGTGTGTGTGTGTGTGTGTGTGTGTGTGTGTGTGTGTGTGTGTGTGTGTGTGTGTGTGTGTGTGTGTGTGTGTGTGTGTGTGTGTGTGTGTGTGTGTGTGTGTGTGTGTGTGTGTGTGTGTGCGTGCGTGCGTGCGTGCGTGCGTGCGTGCGTGCGTGCGTGCGTGCGTGTGATAACACAGACGCGCACAAAAACACACACACACACCTTTCACACACACCTCTATGGCGACAACAACGGTGTCGCTTTTCGCTCTTGCTTTGATTGACAGGTCCTCAAATGAGTAGCTGTGGGCTCTGGCCTTTCAAATAACTGGGCCGTCAAATTACATCCAGAGGGCTGGCCGTCCTCCTCCGTCGGCAGGGAGGTCTATTTATTTATCTGTTTATTTGCTTGGTTTAAATATTTGGTGGGGAAAATATTGAATTTTTGTCCCCCGGTCAGAGTGGCTCATATTTAGTTAATAAAGAACGGAGGAGGTTGTTTGCTCTGGAAAGTGCAGGATAGGAGACTTTATTTAAGGAAGTCCTTGGAGAGGATGAGGGGATGACCTTTCTCTCAGCCAGGCGATGCTGTGTACTCTGACTGCACTGAGCTTAGCCTAGTGCTGCTGCTCTCTCTCTCTACCTATTTCTATCTCTCTCTACCTATCTCTATCTCTCTCTACCTATCTCTATCTTTCCCTACCTATCTCTCTCTCTACCCCGCTCCCTCGCCCCAACTCGCTCAACCTCTTCTTCTGGCTCTTGTCCCATCCTTGTTGATTTTGCTCTCTTTCTCTGTCGAATATCGCTCCATCTCTCTCTCTCTCTCTCTCTCTCTCTCTCTCTCTCTCTCTCTCTCTCTCTCTCTCTCTCTCTCTCTCTCTCTCTCTCTCTCTCTCAGTCTCTCTCTCCTTTTCTCTCTCTCGTGTCCGTCTCTCTCTCTCTCCCTCTCTCCCTCTCCCTCTCTCTCTCTTTCTTCCTCTCTCCACACCCTCTCCATCTCTCTTTGTCTCTCTCCTTTTCTCTCTCTCCGTGTCCGTTTCTCTTCCTCTCTCTTTCTTCCTCTCTCCACCTCTCCTGCATCTATCTCTTTCTGCTGTGTCCTGCTCTATTTGACTGGAGACTGAGGAGTCTCTCTCTGGATTCTCCAAGCTGCATCCAGGTTAAACTCTTAATTGCCTTCCAGTGGGTGGTTTAAGGCCTGGGCTCACTGAGGCTCAGTCCCTGTGCTGGGCAGTAGGGGGTTGTGTGTGTATGTGAGTGAGTGAGTGAGTGTGTGTGTGCATGTGTGTTTGTGTCGTCCCATATTGGATTACTACACAGAGCTGTTTAATGATAAAGCTCATTAATATAGATGATGGAGATGACCTCTGACTGCAGCAAAGCTTAGCACTGTTGGAGAAACACAATAATCCTCCTGGAAACACACACACAATGATCCTCCTGGAGAAACACAATGATCCTCCTGGAAACACACACACAATGATCCTCCTTGAGACACACACACAGTGATCCTCCTGGAGAGACACACAATGATCCTCCTGGAGAAACACAATGATCCTCCTGGAAACACACACACAATGATCCTCCTGGAAACACACACACAATGATCCTCCTGGAGAGACACACACGATGATCCTCCTTGAGACACACACACAGTGATCCTCCTGGAGAGACACACACTGATCCTCCTGAATACACACAATGATCCTCCTGGAGACACACAATGATCCTCCTGGAAACACACACACAATGATACTCCTGGATACACACAATGATCCTCCTGGAGACACACACACAATGATCCTCCTGAATACACACAATGATCCTCCTGGAAACACACACACAATGATCCTCCTGGAAACACACAATGATCCTCCTGGATACACACAATGATCCTCCTGGAGACACACACTCAATGATCCTCCTGGAGAAACACACAATTATCCTCCTGGAGACACACATTCAATGATCCTCCTGGAAACACACAATGATCCTCCTGGAGACACACACACAATGATCCTCCTGGAGAGACACACAATGTTCCTCCTGGAGACACACACACAATGATCCTCCTGGAGACACACTCCATCACGCTCCTTATTGGTCAAATAGCCCTTACACAGCCTGGAGGTGTATTGGGTCATTGTCCTGTCAAAAAACAAATGATAGTCCCACTAAGCTCAAACCAGATGGGATGTCGTATCACTGCAGAATGATGTGGTATCCATGCTGGTTAAATGTACCTTAAATCACTGACAGTGTCACCAGCAAAGCACCCCCACACCATCACATCTCCTCCTCCATGCTTCACGGTGGGAACCACACATGCAGAGATCATCCGTTCACCTACTCTGCGTCTCACAAAGACACGGCAGTTGAACCAAAAATCTCAAATTTGGACTCATCAGACCGAAGGACAGATCTCCACCGGTCTAATGTCCATTGAGCGTGTCTCTTGGCCCAAACCAGTCTCTTCTTCTTATTGGTGTCCTTTAGTAGTGGTTTCTTTGCAGCAATTTGACCATGGAGGCCTGATTCATGCAGTCTCCTCTAAACAGTTGATGTTGAGATGTGTCTGTTACTTGAACTCTGTGAAGCATTTATATAGGGCTGTAATCTGAGGCTGGTAACTCTAATGAACTTATCCTCTGCAGCAGAGGTAACTCTGGGTCTTCCTTTCCTGTGGCAGTCCTCATGAGAGCCAGTTTCATCATAGCACTTCATGGTTTTTGCGACTGCACTGGAAGAAACTTTCAAAGTTCTTGAAATGTTCCAGATTGACTTAAAGTAACTGTAACTCTTTGCTTATTTGAGCTGTTCTTGCCATAATATGGACTTGGTCTTTTACCAAATAGGGCTATCTTCTGTATACCACCCCTACCTTGTCACAACACAACTGATTGGCTCAAATGCATTAAGAAGTAAAGAAATTCCACAAATTAACTTTTAATAATGCACACCTGTTAATTGAAATGTATTCCAGGTGACTACCTCGTGAAGCTGGTTGAGAGAATACTAAGAGTGTGCAAAGCTGTCATCAAAGCAAAGGGTGGCTACTTTGAAGAATCTCAACTATAACATTTGTTTAACACTTTTTTGGTCACTACATGATTCCATATTTGTTATTTCATAGTTTTGATGTCTTCACTATTATTCTACAATGTAGAAAATAGTAAAAAATAACAACCCCTTGAATGAGTAGGTGTGTCCAAACTTTTGACTAGTACTGTATGTCTTTCTCTGTCTGTCTTTTACTTAGGTTTCTCTCTTTCTTTCTCTCTATCTCTCTCTTTCTCTCTTTCTCTTTCTCTCTCCCTCTTTCTATCTCTCTCTTTCTCTCCCCCTATGTTTCTCTCTCTCTTTCTCTCTCTCACTCTCTCTCTTTCTCTACCCACATTTCACCTCTCTCTGTGCCTCCTACCTTCATGTATCACTCTGTATCTACTACTAATATGTATCTGTTTACTCTGTCTGCTCTCCTGGCCCCTCAGTGATGTAATGCTGTAAATCATCAGTAGTGATATGAGATGGGACAGTATATCTTGTTGATATGTGGACCCTACTCTTCCTGGAAGTCCTATGTCCTGGATGATGTATCAGGCACAGTAACGACACACAGTTACAAAGCGTCTCCCCCTTTCACTCACAGCTAGAGACTGTTGAAGTATAGAGAGGTGTGGTGTGTCAGTCCACAGGGGGGCTGTCCACAGTACAGGACCCAACCCTGTTACCAGCACACGACCGCCACGGCACGCTCCCGATCAAACCTCCCTCCAACAACAGCCCCATAAGCCCCTGATAATGCTTTTCTGCCACTAAAATAGAACCGCTAACTCGCCTGCACCGCTAATCAATGGGATCAATCCTGCAATGCCTCCACTTATAAATCTGTTGTCAGCGACTGCTGGCTCGTGTGTCGCTGCCTCCCCCCGCACTCCCCCATGAAGTCAAAACAAAAGACAGGGGCCATGTAGCCAACAGTCATGTTAGCCTTCTATCCAGTCACTACTCCACTGAGCCACACAGCCCACTAGTGGTTAAACAACCCAGTCATTTCATAACCCCATATTACAGAGTTAATGCCCCTGTCTCAGTGCTCCACCCCTGTCATTGATTCCTGTTTAAAAGGCTTTGGTTAGTCAATACCACCTCCTCCTCCCCATCTGTTTCTGTTTACTAATAAATAAAGTGGAGAGCATTGACAGGGCCAAGCAGCCTCGCCGGCCTGTTAAAGCATGTATGATAATGAGCACTGGGCCGGTGGAGGTGTGTGTGTGTGTGTGTGTGTGTGTGTGTGTGTGTGTGTGTGTGTGTGTGTGTGTGTGTGTGTGTGTGTGTGTGTGTGTGTGTGTGTGTGTGTGTGTGTGTGTGTGTGTGTGTGTGTGTGTGTGTGTGTGTGTGTGTGTGTGTGTGTGTGTGTGTACAGACTGGAGTAGGTGGATAGGGAGGGAAGGGGGAACACTAAAGTCTATAATGCATTGCACTCTAATCATGTTAATTGCCTGGTAGTCCAGTTGTTGTTTAACATCACTCATCAGACGAGAGGCGCTTTTACTTTGGCTGCATGGATTTTCTCCGTATTTTTTTTTGTGGGCTGTTTTTTTCTGTGTAGGTCAGCTGTAAAGGTTGTGTCTGGTCATTTGTCAGCAGGCATGCAACCACACACACACACACGCACGCACGCACACACGCACGCACGCACGCGCACGCGCACACACACACACACACACACACACACACACACACACACACACACACACACACACACACACACACACACACACACACACACACACACACACACACACACACACACACACACACACACACACACACACACACACACACACACACACACACACACACACACACACACACACACACACACACACACACACACACACACACACACACACAGACACACACTAGGAGCAGCACAGACTCCATACTCTGTCATTCTGATCCATTATGGATCATACTGATGGGCTCGTTTGGTATGGCCTCCTTGATGCATTTATTTTAAAAGCCTCTCAATCTTTTTTCTCCCCCCTCCATTCCAGTTTAGCAGTATCTACATAGGCCAAAATGAATGTTCATATTAATATTGATGATGCATGTGAAGGAAGAAAAATCAATGTCTGTGAAGAAAATAAAAAAATGTCTGTCTTGAAATAACAATGCCACCTAACCCACACCACACCACACCACAGGCCGCACGCACGCACGCACACGCACACACACACACACACACACACACACACACACACACACACACACACACACACACACACACACACACACACACACACACACACACACAATTGACTTCCTGTGGGACAAGATTCCGCTGATGTACAGCACTTGCCTCGCCCCACACCCCCAGACAAACACAGGAGTGCTGTGTCATCTCTGACCTCTGACACTGGAAACAGCCCTGACCCCAGAGAGTAGGAGAGCAGGGACTCTGGGACCCAGGTGAGATAACAGTCAGATGTTCAGTGTGATCAGGAAGTGTAGCCTCTGGCCGTAGGGGCTGACCCTTGCTCCTATTCTGATTGGTGTAGGTCAGTATGTGTTTATCCTACCCTTGCTGTTTTGTTTTGGCCCACCTCTATGCCTCCCATACGGAGTCTGTGGAGGTCAAATATAATGTGGAGGTTTAAGTCAAGGTGTGTGTTAAGCATACTAAGACTCTATAGGCTCATGGTTGTTTGCCCCACCCTTGGTCCCCATGTATGCTGGGCTCTCACAGTGGACACATCCTACAACTACCCCCTGCCAGCCCTACCAGAGAGGTCTGACTGAGATACCTTCCTCAACCCAGGGAGGGACCAGTCCTCTGTTGTTTTATTAGCCCCAGTCTCCTGGTAGTTGTGTGAGGGTTGTGAAAACAGAACAGCAGCATGGTAGCTTCCTTCCTCTCCTCTGTCTCCCTCCCTAATAGGCCTTTTACTCACGTCCGGATCACACTGTCCTAAGAGTGTAGCACAGCCCTGTCTGCTCAAAGGCAAACAGTGGGATACACACACACACACACATGAAATGCCTCGGCATGGGGTGGCCTCCCTATCCTTGAAGTCTCCTCAAACACAGAGGATTATTATATTACACCCTGTTTGCTGTGTGTGTGTGTGTGTGTGTGTGTGTGTGTGTGTGTGTGTGTGTGTGTGTGTGTGTGTGTGCGTGCGTGCGTGCGTGCGTGCGTGCGTGCGTGCGTGCGTGCGTGCGTGCGTGCCTGCCTGCCTGCCTGCCTGCCTGCCTGCCTGCCTGCCTGCCTGCGTGCGTGCGTGTGTATCCTCTTGTGTGTCCAACATTTTTCAAGTATTTGTTTCAAACTTTTCATGTCCACACAACTTAACTTGTCATAATTTACCATCACTGAAAATCAGATGCCATCTGGACTTTGAGATTTTGAAATATTATTGGCCATAACATGTGATTGACTGTATTATTCTTCAGAGAACAGGGAAAGTGCTTAAGACTGGGATCGACTTTAATCATCTTCATTCCTTCCTCACAGAGAAGATGGGCAGCTCTCACTCTCCTCTCTTCTTCTTTCCCTACTCCTCCTCTTCTTCCTCTGTCTAGGGAATCATTACTGCTTTGGTAAATATTTCATATCCCTCAATAGCTCAGCAGCGCACTGCCACCTGCCTGCCTCCCCTCCCCTCTTCTCCTCTCTTCTCTCCTCTTCTTCCACTGGGAGAGGGGGTGGGAGAGGGAGAGGGAGAGGGAGAGGGGGGTGGGAGATGGGGGTGGGAGAGGGAGAGGGAGGTGGGAGAGGGAGAGGGAGAGGGGGGTGGGAGAGGGAGAGGGGGGTGGGAGAGGGGGTGGGAGGGGAGGGTGGGAGAGGGAGAGGGGGGTGGGAGAGGGGGGTGAGAGAGGGGGATGGGAGAGGGGGATGAGAGAGGGGAGTGGGAGAGGGAGAGGGGTGGGAGAGGGAGAGGGGGTGGGAGAGGGGGTTGAGAGAGGGGGGTTGGAGAGGGAGAGGGGGTGGGAGAGGGGGTGGGAGAGGGAGAGGGGGGTGGGAGAGGGAGAGGGGGGTGGGAGAGGGAGAGGGAGAGGGGGATGGGAGAGGGAGAGGGGGTGGGAGAGGGAGAGGGAGAGGGAGATGGAGAGGGAGAGGGGGGTGGGAGAGGGGGGTCGGAGAGGGAGAGGAGGGTGGGAGAGGGAGAGGGAGAGGGGGGTGGGAGAGGGGGGTGAGAGAGGGGGAGAGGGGGGTGGGAGAGGGGGTTGAGAGAGGGGGGTGGGAGAGGCGGTTGAGAGAGGGGGGTGGGAGAGGGAGAGGGGGGTGGGAGAGGGGGTGGGAGAGGGAGAGGGGGGTGGGAGAGGGGGTGGGAGAGGGAGAGGGGGGTGGGAGAGGGGGTGGGAGAGGGAGGGGGGTGGGAGAGGGGGGTGGGAGAGAGAGAGGGGGGTGGGAGAGGGGGGTTGGAGAGGGAGAGGGGGGTGAGAGAGGGGGGTGAGAGAGGGGGGTGGGAGAGGGGGATGGGAGAGGGGGGTGAGAGGGAGACAGAGAGTGAAGAGTGAATACTAACCTTCTCCTTCCTCCCTGCTCTGACCTTGAGGAGGCCTGAGAGAGCTGCACCCTCTCTTTCTCTCCCTCTCCTTCCTCTCTCCCTCCTTTTCTCTCCTTCTATGTTTCCCAGCCCCACCAGTTTACACCTGCAGTGTCCTCCCTCTCCATCCCTCTCTCTGTCTCCCTCCCTCCCTTCCTGTCTTTTGGTCTTGAAAGGGACTCAAAGAGATAAAGTTGGGGGATGAAATATTCAGTGTAGATTTAAGCACTTTAAGTTGTTTCAGAGTGGTTACCTTGCTGGCACTGAGCTTAGACTTCAGAAATAAATGGTCAATGGCCAGCTCTGTGTGTGTGTGTGTGTGTGTGTGTGTGTGTGTGTGTGTGTGTGTGTGTGTGTGTGTGTGTGTGTGTGTGTGTGTGTGTGTGTGTGTGTGTGTGTGTGTGTGTGTGTGTGTGTGTGTGTGTGTGTGTGTGTGTGTGTGTGTGTGTGTGTATCCTCTTGTGTGTCCAACATTTTTCAGAATAAAAGCTCACCTGTACTGTCTACATGGCTGGAAAACAATAATTGAACTTAACATTTTAGTAGCAGGGGATAAACAAGGGCCTGATATGTTTTACCTCACATTATTCTAACATTATTGTCTTATATATCTCTCCCTCCAATTCCCCAGAAGTTAAAACATATTTCTTGTTTCTGTTATTGAGGAAAAGACTTGAATGTTTCCTTTGACTCAGTGAATGTTTCTACTCATGTTCTCACATTAGCTTTTCAGCACTGGACATTTCTCCAGACACTACTCTGTACCAGGAAACCAAATGAGTCCGTAACAAATGTTCTGGCTTCTGTCTGAACTCTGCGAGCGAGAGAGAGAGAGAGCGAGGGAGAGAGAGAGAGAGAGAGAGCAAGTGGAGCAGCCTGCCAGCAATGGTAGTGTGTTTGCATTCCCAGAGACCCCCTGGGACAATGACCTCTGAGCTTCCGGACGGACCGCCGCCAGTTCCTCTCTTCCAACAAAAAAAAGAGACGAGAAAAGTATAACATGAAAGAAGAGAAAGGAAAAAATAACATGCAGACATAGAATTGTTCCCATTATGATTAGCTATAGAAATACATTTTCTCCCTGCATTGAGATTGGGATAAGAATGATAGGAATAAGGCTTTAGTAGGAATAGGAATTGAAGAAGTCCTGATTCATTTGTATGAGTGTAGATATGGTCTAGGCCTATGTTAGCGTAGCAGGCTAATCTGCAGGTGACAGAGGGATCCCTGAGGATGATAGAGTTGACCAAGGAGAGAATTTAGCCACCTCTGGTGAGGGGAATTCCCACGGGGTCACGGCCAATCTGTGCCTTGGGGATGGGGTATTGGAGGTTTGGGACGGGGCTGTGGAGGTTGGGGACGGGGCTGTGGAGGTTGGGGATGAGGTTGTTGAGGGTGCTAACACCCCTGAGCCATAGAGGGTGTAAATCAGAGGAGGTAGTGGTAGTGGCAAAGGCTGCAGGCAACCAAGTCTGCTGATATTGAGGTACTAAGGGGCTGCAGGCCTGCGGATACTAAGGCCTGGATAATGGGCCTGTTTCAGATGGAGGAAGACAACAGCAGAGGTGATCTTTCTCCTGAGGCCTCTGGAGATTACTGCTACAAGAAGACAGCACTGAGGGTTTCACTCACTCACTCACCTGGGGAACTCTTCTGGTTGGCCAGCCTTTTGGTCTCTGGAGTCCTTCACACGTTAGACTGTTCACATGTATCGTACATGTGTATGTACATGTATAATTCTATGACACCATTAGTTTTGTGTTGGCAGTTGGTCAGTACACACACACATAAAGCAGTATGTGTTACCTCTGTTTGCAGCAGATAGTCCCAGGGCTTGTTAAATGTCAGACTACCAAACCATACACACACAAGATGTTCCCTCACTTATTGATGGGATACCTTGAATTAGAGGCACAAACAACCAGCACCAGAACAACAACCCTCCATATATCACATACTGTGTGTGTGTGTGTGTGTGTGTGTGTGTGTGTGTGTGTGTGTGTGTGTGTGTGTGTGTGTGTGTGTGTGTGTGTGTGTGTGTGTGTGTGTGTGTGTGTGTGTGTGTGTGTGTGTGTGTGTGTGTGTGTGTGTGTGTGTGTGTGTGTGTGTGTGTGTGTTTTTGTGTGTTTGTGTGTGCACGCAGAGAGAAAAAGAAGACAGCCAAAACACATTTTTCTTTCTCTGGCCTGTCTCTCTGTCGTTAGCTCCTGCCTGGTCTTGCTATTATCCTGGGCATTATCAGTGTAGATGCCTCTTCTGATCAGCAGCTTGATAAGGAAGAAATAAATGGAATGGTTGGCCACTGGACAAAGGTCAACTGTTGTTTCTCTGCTGTTTCCTTGTGTTGTCGTTGTTGTTGTTGTTTGAGGGGAAGTAGAGCCGCTGCAGGAGAGAGGCAGGAGGAGAATAGGGTCTGCATTTAATGAAATTATTGATTTCAATTTCACGGATTTCTTTCTCCTTTCTTTCTGCCCTGATTCGTCTGGAAGTTTCCCCGGCTCCATCCATCCAGGTTATAAATTAGTAACGGTTTCTGTTGTGTTGGGAGTTTTTGGACATGTGGCTGAGCTATCTTGGAAATGCTGTTTTTAAATGTGTTAAAAGCTGCTGTGGTAAGATGGATGCTGTGTCTCTATGTGTGTTTTCTGAGTGGCTTAGTGTACACCTGTCCCTGACAGAGATGGAGCTGGAGAATAGGCTGAGACAGGAGTGAGACAAACTCACACAAACAGGGTTATGGGGGTTCAATGGGGATACTGAGTGAACTCTCCCCTGGGGGGTCAGAAAACAGCTGATGGCGGAGGCTGTGTGCACACTGTGTTCCAAAAAAGCTCATCTATATGATCCAGAATGGATCAGAATGACAGAGTATGAAGTATGTGTGTGTTTGTGTGTGTGTGTTTGTGTGTGTGTGATCGTGCACTTACATGCTTGTCTGTCTGCTTATGTATCTTTGTGTATATCCCAAGGAGGTCCCATGCCAGCAGAAGAGACCGAACAACATTCCCTACATCAACAACCCAACCTCATGGAGAAATAATAAGAAGGCACCTTATCACCAGGCCAGGACAGGGCTAGGGGCAGGACACAGGGACAGGAAGGCACCCTACCACCAGGCCAGGACAGGGTTAGGGGGCGGGACACAGGGACAGGAAGGCACCCTACCACCAGGCCAGGACAGGGCTAGGGGCAGGACACAGGGACAGGAAGGCACCCTACCACCAGGCCAGGACAGGACTAGGGGGCGGGACACAGGGACAGGAAGGCACCCTACCACCAGGCCAGGACAGGGCTAGGGGGCGGGACACAGGGACAGGAAGGCACCCTACCACCAGGCCATGACAGGGCTAGGGGGCGGGACACAGGGACAGGAAGGCACCCTACCACCAGGCCAGGACAGGGCTAGGGGGCGGGACACAGGGACAGGAAGGCACCCTCCTACCACCAGGCCAGGACAGGGCTAGGGGGCGGGACACAGGGACAGGAAGACACCCTACCACCAGGCCAGGACAGGGCTAGGGTGCGAGACACAGGGACAGGAAGACACCCTACCACCAGGCCAGGACAGGGCTAGGGGGCGGGACACAGGGACAGGAAGGCACCCTACCACCAGGCCAGGACAGGGCTAGGGGGTGGGACACAGGGACTGGAAGGCACCCTACCACCACGCCAGGACAGGGCTAGGGGGCGGGACACAGGGACAGGAAGGCACCCTACCACCAGGCCAGGACAGGGCTAGGGGGCGGGACACAGGGACAGGAAGGCACCCTACCACCAGGCCAGGACAGGGCTAGGGGGCGGGACACAGGTACAGGAAGACACCCTACCACCAGGCCAGGACAGGGCTAGGGGGCGGGACACAGGGACCGGAAGGCAACATTCCACCAGGCCAGGACAGGGCTAGGGGGCGGGACACAGGGACAGGAAGGCACCCTACCACCAGACCAGGACAGGGCTAGGGGGCGGGACACAGGGACAGGAAGGCACCTTACCACCAGGCCAGGACAGGGCTAGGGGGCGGGACACAGGGACAGGAAGGCAACATTCCACCAGGCCAGGACAGGGCTAGGGGGCGGGACACAGGGACAGGAAGGCAACATTCCACCAGGCCAGGACAGGGCTAGGGGGCGGGACACAGGGACAGGAAGGCAACATTCCACCAGGCCAGGACAGGGCTAGGGGGCGGGACACAGGGACAGGAAGGCACCTTATCACCAGACCAGGACAGGGCTAGGGGGCGGGACACAGGGACAGGAAGACACCCTACCACCAGGCCAGGACAGTGCTAGGGGGCGGGACACAAGGTCCAGAAGCATCCCGGCCTGGCTAACGAGCGCTCAGGGATCCACCATTCTGGACGGGCACATCCGATACAGCCGATGATGTCTAAAGGTTAAACAGTTAAAAGGTCCGGCTGCTATATGGAGATGTGAAACGCCTCTTCTACTGAACATGATACCCTGGGAAGCACAATAACAAGCCTGTGGACTTAGGTCTGTCTCTAATTGCACCCTGTTCCCATTATAGTGCACTGCTTTAGACCAGGGTCCATAGGGCACTACAAAGGGAATAGGGTGCCATTTGGGTTGCACACTTAATTTTTCTCCTGTTCGCTCTCTGATGAGTGAACAGCAGGCAGGGCTGGATGGGGCTGGGGGAGAATTGATGCTGAGTAGCACTAGTTTTAATAGGGCTGTCACAGTCATATTGTTTATGCCGTGTTCCAGATTAATCCATTCTTCTTTTATGACCCTCTGCAGCCATAGTAAATTGTGACGGACGGGCAGGCGATTGAGAGAGAGAGAGAGAGAGAGAGAGAGAGAGAGAGAGAGGCCGGTCCACCACTGAGTTGCGCCTCAGGGAACGGTGCCACACATGGGCAGAAAATAAATCACTTCCCAAGATTTAACACCAGCCTGAGCAATACCTGGGCCCTTTGTAAATAAAGCTCTAGATGTTTTTACACTCCCTTTCTCTCGCTTTCTTTCTATGCCTCTAGGGCTGCTATTGAATCTCAAAAGGAACGAGAGAGAAAGGGAGCGAGAGAAGAAGGGAAGGAGGGAGAGGATGTCTGTGTTGGAGCTGGTGCTGGATCTGTGTGGTGTTGAGTCCCGGGGTGCTTGTGGGTGTTCAGACTGAGATCTGTCAGACTGGCTGAACACAGGGTTACTGTATTAGAGCAGAGCAGAGCACAGGCAGGATCAGGGGTAGAAGGAGCAGCAGGGGGTAGCAGCTGCAGCAGGAGGGTGGCCCATGATACCCCACCTTGCCCAACCCTGCCTGCCTCCTATCCAGCCTGGATCCTTCTGCATGGGAACCTCCAGGCTGGGAGAGGGGCAAGAGGAGAGAGAGACAGGGGTTTAAAGAAAGAGAGGGGGAGATAGAAGGAGGGTGAGAGAGGTAAGAGAGAGAGGGGAGAGAGAGGGATAGGGAGGGATAGGGGGAAGAGAGAGTGATGGGAGAGGGGGAAAAGAGAGCATGGAGAGAAATGAGAGGGAGGGAAAGAGAGAGGGGCCGGAACAACTTGTTCATCCTGCCTCCCGCAGCTGGCAGCATGAGACAGCCAAAGGGAATAGAGAATGTGCGTTCTCTGTCAGGCCTTCATGACTTATACATGACGAGCTATGTGAAAATGCTTCCTGTGTACTGTGCATCACTCTTTTTCTCTCATTTTCTCCCCCTCTCTTTTTCCCCTTTCCCTCCCTCTCCATCACTTTTGAAGAGCTCAAAGTTTGCTTTTCTTTTCATTTACAAAGTATTCCCTGGATTTTAAATGTTAATCAATGGTAGCCCCGGTTGGTGATGCTGAGTCTGGTTGCCTCTAAGTCCCTTTCCAGACAGACAGACAGACAGACAGACAGACAGACAGACAGACAGACAGACAGACAGACAGACAGACAGACAGACAGACAGACAGACAGACAGACAGACAGACAGACAGACAGACAGACAGACAGACAGACAGACAGACAGACAGACAGACAGACAGACAGACAACCTTCTCTGGATCAGATCTCCAGTGAAAAGTCTCCTGTCAAAAACACTATACCACTTTTCTGAAATCAGTATTAGACAAATAACAGTATATCTTCCTGCTGTAAGGTCCTTCAGCCTCAGAAAGTGTATCACCGATGCCTCTTTATATTGCTACCTGGTCTGAGATCAGTATTATCCGAGAAACAATATATTCTCCTTGCTGTAAGGGCCTTCAGTCTCATCTTCAATGGCTCTTTATTTTTTTACGGTGACAACTTCTATCCTCCTCTACATAAATCCAACTGAACACAGCACCCTCCTCCTAATTCACTCTTAACTCCATCGTTTAACCCATCCATTATTCATTTCTTAAACAATGCTAGAGGGCACAAATCAGGGCTACCCTCACTGCTGCCCTCGCCCGTATATCTGGACTGGTACAGCTAGGGCTTAATACATTATTCAAGAGATGCCAGGATGCTCTTCTCTTCCTGTCTGGTATAGTATATAATCCATTCTTACATTCTCTAGCTAGCTGGGATAATGTTCTCTCTCTCTCTCTCTCTCTCTCTCTCTCTCTCTCTCTCTCTCTCTCTCTCTCTCTCTCTCTCTCTCTCTCTCTCTCTCTCTCCTTTTCTCTCTTTCCCTTTCTCTCTCTCTCTTTCTTTCTCTCTTTCCCTTTCTCTCTCTCTTTCTTTCTCTCTTTCCCTTTCTCTCTCTCTCTCTTTCCCTTTCTCTCTCTCTCTTTATTTTCAGACTCACAGTAGAGTATCCCATGGAGAGGAGAGTGTCTCTCTCTCTTTTCTTTTCAGACCCACAGTAGAGTATCCCATGGAGAGGAGAGTGTCTCTCTCTCTCTTTCTTTTCAGACCCACAGTAGAGTATCCCATGGAGAGGAGAGTGTCTCTCTCTCTCTTTCTTTTCAGACCCACAGTAGAGTATCCCATGGAGAGGAGAGTGTCTCTCTCTCTCTTTCTTTTCAGACCCACAGTAGAGTATCCCATGGAGAGGAGAGTGTCTCTCTCTCTCTTTCTTTTCAGACCCACAGTAGAGTATCCCATGGAGAGGAGAGTGTCTCTCTCTTTCTTTTCAGACCCACAGTAGAGTATCCCATGGAGAGGAGAGTGTCTCTCTCTCTCTTTCTTTTCAGACCCACAGTAGAGTATCCCATGGAGAGGAGAGTGTCTCTCTCTTTCTTTTCAGACCCACAGTAGAGTATCCCATGGAGAGGAGAGTGTCTTTCTCTTTCTTTTCAGACCCACAGTAGAGTATCCCATGGAGAGGAGAGTGTCTCTCTCTTTCTTTTCAGACCCACAGTAGAGTATCCCATGGAGAGGAGAGTGTCTCTCTCTCTCTTTCTTTTCAGACCCACAGTAGAGTATCCCATGGAGAGGAGAGTGTCTCTCTCTCTGTTGTAATGTGAACAGACAGTAGAGTATCCCATGGAGAGGAGAGTGTCTCTCTCTCTGTTGTAATGTGAACAGACAGTAGAGTATCCCATGGAGAGGAGAGTGTCTCTCTCTCTGTTGTAATGTGAACAGACAGTAGAGTATCCCATGGAGAGGAGAGTGTCTCTCTCTCTGTTGTAATGTGAACAGACAGTAGAGTATCCCATGGAGAGGAGAGTGTCTCTCTCTCTGTTGTAATGTGAACAGACAGTAGAGTATCCCATGGAGAGGAGAGTGTCTCTCTCTCTGTTGTAATGTGAACAGACAGTAGAGTATCCCATGGAGAGGAGAGTGTCTCTCTCTCTGTTGTAATGTGAACAGACAGTAGAGTATCCCATGGAGAGGAGAGTGTATCTCTCTCTGTTGTAATGTGAACAGACAGTAGAGTATCCCATGGAGAGGAGAGTGTCTCTCTCTGTTGTAATGTGAACAGACAGTAGAGTATCCCATGGAGAGGAGAGTGTCTCTCTCTCTGTTGTAATGTGAACAGACAGTGGAGTGGAGAACAGATCCAAACACATGTGGCTGACTGTGTCTGCTCTCCTCTGACTCTCTCCCCCTGACAGAGCAGCGCTGTAGCCATTAAAGTTTGAGCAGGCCGGGGATAGAGGAGGACGGGAAAGCAGGGCCAGCCCTAGGCATGATGTGCTTCATATGCTTCCTACGTGTCCCAGAAAGCATGGCACAGGAGGACAAGTCGTGAAGAGGAGGAGTGTGGAGCGTGTTTGCGTTCAAGCAGAGTGGCAGTGTTTCTGTTTCTCTCCAGACCTGGGACAAAGGGTTAGAATAATTCACATCCATTAATTCTATCTCTTTCTCTCTCTTTCTCTCTCTCTCTCTCTCTCTCTCTCTCTCTCTCTCTCTCTCTCTCTCTCTCTCTCTCTCTCTCTCTCTCTCTCTCTCTCTCTCTCTCTCTCTCTCTCTCTCTCTCGCTCTCTCTCTCTCTCTCTCTCTCTCTCTCTCTCTCTCTCTCTCTCTCTCTCTCTCTCTCTCTCTCTCTTTCTCTGTTTTTTTCCTTCTCTTTCTCTGTTTTTTTTCTTCTCTTACCTGTTGTAGAGAGGGCACACATGCAAAGGGGATGGGTGAGCTAACAAGAAGAATTGCCAGATACTACATTGTAAAGTACTTACCTTATGTAATGAGTAGCTTTTAAAGCTCAGACTTCAGGGATTTCAGGTCCATTTACGCAGTACACCAGGTGGTGGATTTTGTTCTTGCAAATGAGCAGAACATTCCCATCCCATTGCTCTACTCCCCTCAGTACTTGTTCTTGTCAAAATCAAAATCCGTGATTCAAAAATAAAGTGGAGTTAGTACTTGCTGGAAGGAAGAGAAGTCAGTCATTTCTTATTTAAACTCAACTCTCATAATACAATCTGATCTTTGTAAAACTAAGTTGCAGCAGTTGGGAGCAGGTATATGGCAAGAGGAATGATAGCCTCAGGGCTGTGAGCTCCCTCCCTGTGAAGCCAAGGCCCAGCGAGACTTCTCCTGCCTATCGTCCCTATAGTATGGCAGCAGCGTTTCCCTATGCAACCCCTTCTGAAGTTACCCTTGGTTCTACATGTGTAGTGGTAATTATGAATGAGGCACTACGATCTGTACAAAACCATCAAACATTTTACAGCTTGCTGCTATTGTAATAAAGATCAATAGACACGATATCAGTCATCATTTTGAAAGGGAGAGGAGAGGTGGTGCTTTACAGTCTCTCTGCACTCTCTCTCTCTCCACACAGAGTTAGGGTAGCACATCCCTTTTAATTGCTGTTTGTATGGCTGTGATGTGAGCTGGGTGAAAGACACTCATCCTCTAAGAGAGAGGAAGAGACAAAGAAACAGTGAGCTGTATTCCAGATTGGCTGTGTTCAACAGAATTGATAGATGTATGAGGATGGCCAGAGATCAAAAACACAGCAAGGTACAGTAGTCTGTTATTATGTACTGCAACTGTGTGTGTGTTACTATGTGCAAGTATACATTCACAGACTGTGAGTGAGTATGAGTAACCTATAGAAGTCAGTATCCCTGAGTATCTGTGAGTGTACATACAGTATGAGCCTGTTCAGCGTGTGTGTGGCTGGATACAGGGTTGAGGTAGGAGTGCTGGGACTAGGTCAGGTTGACCAGGGGATGACATGTCAGTTAGTTAGGAGGAGAGAAGATCAAACAGCGGTCTGGCACATAAAAATACTCTTGAAGTTCTCTGTTATTTTTTGAGCATATTTTACATTGTGACACATAAGATAAAGGGAGTATGGTAACCAACCATATGCAAAGTAACCCACTCTGTGAGAACTACATGGGGTCAAAAACCTAAGCATATGTGTGAACGTCAGCCCTATGATACATTACCACTATCTAACTTTCACCTCTAAACATAATATGAGTGTAATATGACCCAGGAAGTGTCTTTAGGACATGAATCACATGCTGACAACCTGTTAATGTAACTGCAGCATAGAGTCCACACAGATAAGGACAAATCAATCAGGGTTTGAAAGGACACTAGGCCTAAATCAGAACTACAACCCCTTCAGTATTGGAGAGCATCATCCTACTGTGTAAATAAGGTCTTGTTGTATCAGCGTATTACAATGAAAGACATTTCTGTCTAGGCTACATCCGTGGAGTCCATGGACCACATGAATAGCCATAACCATTATGGATTTGAGGGTGGGGTTAGTAACAATCCCTACACCTCAACTATCGTGAACTAGTGTACTACATCCTTATTTTTTAGAACACACTAGTGCATCCTCACTCTTCTAACCTCATGTATAACTAGCTGGGGGGTTGGTAGTGGAGTCAGGACAGCAGCTACTATAGGACAGAGAGGTGAAGGCAGGGTCTGCTTTGTTCTAGAGGCCAGGCCTCTTTACCTCCCCCTGTCTGAGTAGTACGAGTGGATCACTGCCTTGGAGTTGTGTTTCTCTACTCTCCAAATCATCTGGTCTCTATTTGTTGTTGATAAGTGAAACTCTGGCTGCTCTGTTTTGGCCACAGATGCGTGCAGAAAGTCGTTAAGTGTGTTCGACAACAACAGGGGCTTAGCAACACCACGCAGTGTGTTTCTATTTAGCATTAAGAAATATTTGCGCTTAAAAATAATACGGCACCGATCGAAGCTGCTTGGCATTTAGACTTTAAAAGACACTCATAATCTGGCTCTGGTCTATTTAAAGGCTAAATCAACTCTTTCTTGGATAATCATTTTATCTGATATATGAGGATCCCAAACAGCCTTATCAGCGCTAGTGGGACTTGCATTTGTGTGTTTTTTAATCCCGTATTCAGTCTATTAGGTTTGAATTGATTCCACTGCATGGAGGCTTTTCTTAAGAGATAATGCATGTGTGGAAACAGGTCATGATCTTTAAATGAGGGGAATTTAACACCACTATATGTGTGAGCAGTGTGTGTGTGTGTGTGTATATGCCTGGCGTGCGTGCGTGTGTCCACCACCCACGTGTGTTCCATTTCCCGTCCTTCAGATAGATGGTACGTCTGTCTGTCTGCTGTTGGAGAAAGTGTAAAGTGTGGATTGACTTTGTTTTACATTCCTCCAACTCACTGCTTTGTTTCACCACTTTGTTCCACATAACACAACTAGCTTCCCTTTCCCCTGTGGCTGTTCCTAAGAACCACTGGGACTAATACAGAATAATGCTGTTTGGTGATGATACAGCTTGTATGTGTTCTACAACCCGTTCTACCTCGAGGTGGGATTATAAATCTCTGTATTAGGATGAAACACTGACTACTATTCCCCCTATGTCTTCACATAATTTTCTAACGTGATCATAGCCAGAGCCAAGGCATGGAAACTGGACCACTTTGCTTATCCCTCTCCCAATGTCTCTGTACGGAGCGTCTGAAATAAAACCTTGACGTTACAGAGTGGTCCCCCCCAGACCCTGGTCCCTGTCTCTGCTGTGTTGTACTGTGATAACACTCATCCTGTAGGTCTCCTTCCCTCTTACCCCTTACCTCTCTCATTCCCCCCATCCATTCCCCCTGGATCCACCCCACCACTGGTCGTTTCCCCCTGGCCACCAAAGGAAAGCGGTTTATCCCAGAGAGGCAGGCAGCAGGGTAAGTAGGGATCTCGGTAAGGGTTGGATGTTGGGTCTGTGTGTGTGTAGCACAGAGCACTGTGATGATGACAAACACAGGCTATTTAGTCTGCTCTGTGGAATATGGTTGGTAAACAGCACAGAATGGAAGCAGTTGTTTTTGTTTCATGCTCCCTGTGTCTGCTTTACTCAGATAGCTAGGGAAATGGACACAGTGATGGGGTTTAATGATGAGGAAAGCAGTGCAGGACTGCAACAGGGAGGAGCGTAGGGTACATGTACCCAGCCTCCCTACATAGTGCACTATTTGTCATCAGAGCCCTATGGGTCCTGGTCAAAAGTAGTGCACTATGGAATAGGGATGCACCCCAAGTACTGGGACCTCAGAAAGCCTGCATCTCAGCCCTCTCTCTCACTTTGTCTTCTCCTGTCAGGGTTTGTCTTTGGCTCTGTCTGTACAGTATGTTTTTACTTCATGATCATGATCCAAGCTGCATCCCACAGGAAATAACATGGTAAACCCCTAATTGTTCAAGCCTGAGTTCCGCCCTATGTGATTGGTCTGATAGTTCCTGAGTTCGGCTCTATGTGATTGGTCTGATAGTTCCTGAGTTCGGCCCTATGTGAGTGGCCTGATAGTTCCTGAGTTCGGCCCTATGTGATTGGTCTGATAGTTCCTGAGTTCGGCTCTATGTGATTGGTCTGATAGTTCCTGAGTTCGGCCCTATGTGATTGGTCTGATAGTTCCTGAGTTCGGCCCTATGTGATTGGTCTGATAGTTCCTGGGTTTGGCCCGATGTGATTGGTCTGATAGTTCCTGAGTTCGGCCCTATGTGATTGGTCTGATAGTTCCTGAGTTCGGCCCTATGTGATTGGTCTGATAGTTCCTGAGTTCGGCCCTATGCCCTATGTGAGTGGTCTGATAGCGTGTGTTATAGCATGTTTGTTCCCTGACCGAGACGCGGTAAATTTTTCCATTTTCATGCGTGTGTTTGTGTCTCAGTGTGTGCATGCTCGCATGTGTGTGTGTGTGTGTACATGCCTGCTTGCGTATGCCCTATGGCATGGAGAGTGTAACCCCAGGCATCCAGTGGACCCCCTTGTTTTCCCCCAATCTGGTATGAGCACATAACTGGCCTCCCATCTTTCCCATTAGGCACCTGTCTGGAGGTCAGGGGTCAGCCTGTCAGGGGTAATCCCCATGGTAACATGACCAGGGCTGGGGATAGCAGGGTCCAGTGCACCAGGGTGGACCCCTCATCCCTCTAATGCTAGCCCTAATTACATTTTAATTGAATTCCAGTGAACATGTAAAAATGTGTGTGTGCGTGTGCGTGCGTGCGTGTGTGTGTGTGTACGGTTTGTATGTGTGTGTGTGTGTGTGTACGGTTTGTATGTGTGTGTGTGTACTTACATTGGTTGATCTCAGGAAAGTAGAACACTCCTCTCCTCTCCAACTGTCTGTGGTGCCATTCAGGACCTAGTCATAGACACACTGTGTTGATGGATGAGCTGTTTTAATATCCTGTTTGAGAAACTCCACTTTAGGTCGCTCAGACTGGTTGTACAGACTGGTTGTACAGACTGGTTGTACAGACTGGTTGTACAGACTGGTTGTACAGACTGGTTGTACAGACTGGTTGTACAGACTGGTTGTACAGACTGGTTGTACAGACTGGTTGTACATACTGGTTGTAATACATTGATGGCAGTATGGGGAACTCCCCCTGAACTGCTGCAGAACAGTTCCAGTCTCTGTGACATGTCGGTCTTCCAGACCCCTGGCACCCCTCTCTAACAGCCCTCAAACCCAGGGAGGGGGATAACCCACCCACCCACAAACACACGCAGGCCATACACACATATATACACATATGCGCGTGCGCACACACACAGTCATACACACACCACAGCATGCCACTCACCGCTGATTAACCACCAAGAAGTAGCAAAAAGTTTTCAGAGAGAAAGAGAGAGAGAGAGAGAGAGAGAGAGAGAGAGAGAGAGAGAGAGAGAGAGAGAGAGAGAGAGAGAGAGAGAGAGAGAGAGAGAGAGAGAGAGAGAGAGAGAGAAAGCGAGAGAGAGAGACACAGAGAGAGAGAGAGAGGCTGCTGAGAGTTTGAATCAAAGCCACACTGTTATTAAAGCAAATGTGCTCTTGAGGAAAGAAAACCCTACTGTGAGCTTAAAAGGAGTTGTCTCATTTGATCATTTATTACACATTTAAAGTGGTTTGGAAATGACTGGGGCCGGCGCGGTCTGCATCCCTAATTGGAGTTCTTTTCTCCCATTAGTACATCCAGACCTGTGATCCTAACCAAGAAGGCACGAACACAGCCCCAACAAAGCACTTGTCATCGGTTAGCAGTTGCTCTGTTATGTTGCTTTGTTATATCAGATGTGTCTTTCACATACAGCTGTCTCTGAATAGCTACCCCGACCCGAATGACATCCTGCTCCCCACTCCCTGCTCCCTAACTCACCAACCAGAAACATTAACGCACACACACACACCCTCACACGCAAGCATATACACACACACCCGCACATGAAATCATGCACAAGCACGCACACACGTCGACCCAATGCATCTGCAGATGACATCTAAACTCATTGATATTTTTGACTAAACTCATCCCAGCATGTCTCTCTGTACTGTTTTATGTATAATTCTGCTTCTATTAGGGTTATGAAGTTTGATGTGAGGGGCTCACTGGCGTTAGGGGGCACTGTGGTTTGTGTAGAAGATAGCGGGGGATAGATTTATATATGGTAGTCAGAACTGTCACCCACTCTCAGTATCCATCTCCTCTCCTCTCTTTTCCTCAACTCTCCTCCTCCCAGTCCAACTCCCCTGGTTATAATCTGTTCTGTAATTTACCAGTGTTGTATCTCACCTTGACGTACACCTAGTAAACCTGTAAAACATTCCGCTGGGATTTGCTCCATTTTAATAACAGAAAGGTTTCAGGGCAGTAAGGGAAAATAAGATATCAGTTACTGGCTTTTAAGGATCCTGGCACCAAGTCCCGGCAGCAACCCTAAGCTACAGCACAGGGCCTCATCCAAAACCAACAGACGGGACAAGCGGGCAATTTCTTGGAAATGCGGTTTTCAGTTTCTGCACATATCTTTCCAGCGGCTAGCGACTGCAGTGAATCGGGCCAGTCGGTCAGGCCATGATGAAATGTGCCCCTGGCCCCCGACCAGAGCATTACCTGTGTGAGTGTCGGGTAATAGCCCCCCTAATTACTCTGGAAGGAAAACAGAGCAGCTTTCTCCGGGAGGTTTCACAGAGCCCCCCGCTCCACTAAATGTGTCGTTCCCGCGGTAAAATGTGATCTTTCGGTAATGAAGGACACGCTTAGTTTCCTAAACTGAATTACCTCCTGCTTCGCCTCTAGGGGGAGCTTTTCCTGGACACCATTTTTTTCTATTTTTAATGCAGTGGGCACAAGTGATGGTTTAGGCTGGGCCTTTGTAAGAGCACGTTGATTCATAGCCGGCGACCAAGGTGTGTCTCCTGGGAAACATGGGTAAGACGTAGGGACTTTTGGTGTATGTGTGAGTGTATGTGTATGAACAAGTAGCTCTTAAGACATCACTGTCACTGTGTCCCCTTATGTTACCGTATACACACACCGCAGACCACAGCCCTCCGCCAGCCCTCAGCCAGAAGGGCTTGCTCCAGTCCGTGGCTGTGCCGCTGCATGTTCCAGAGTGGTCTGACGCGCTGACTGCAGAGCACTCATTACAATCTATGTTTCACAAGCAGAGCAGGGATAGTAAATCGCTCAGGCCTCTGTGTTATTATAGCTGGCCTAACAGCCTGCTCTCTGTGTGCTTTATGGGACTTTAAAAGTGGATTTCATGTCATTTTTGGAGGACTTTAAATATCTGTGACAAACAACGGAAAATATTTGTGTAACACACAGAGTGGGGCAACGCTTTAAAAACACAGGCGGGCTACTTGGTTACTGACTGATACCATCATTAGAAAACAAATATATCTACTTTATGTGCTTGATAACATCAGATCTCACAGGATTCCTGTGTAGTGTTGGACGGGTGGTGTACTATTCGATCCCCCCTCCCTGTGCTTGCAGACCCAGCCCGACCCAGCACTGGTACTGAGTTAACAGATTTTCTCCCAACGGCCCAACTCTTAAATCAGATCACTTTTTAAATGCTACATCTAAAAGGCCCCCAGACCATGTCTAACTACCTAGTCTTTTGTTTGCTCATGTTTTCCTTCCCTCTGTGGATCGGGCCGACCCTGACCGTGTAATAGAGCTCCGATTGGCCAAGCGATCAGCCCTGCTGTGACCAGATCTGATGTGTGCTCCTGATTATGAAACTCCTTTTAGTCACTGACAGACACGGTAATAAATGTGTCCATAAATTGAATTTGTGCTTTGAAAGGAGGTAGGAATATCTAAGGAGCGTTCAGGCTGATTGTCTCCAGCCGCCGTGGCAGGGCTTCAGTGGGTTTCTGGGGGAAAGCTGATCCCTGCTGTGGTGTGGGTGAGGGGCTAGCGGGATCACAGCCCAGACAAGCAAAATAAAGACTGCTTTATTGCTATTCAAAAATCATTTGATTGAGTTTGCACAAATAAGAGAGGGCTAGTCGTGTAGCGTGTGTGTGTTTGCGTGTGCTATGTGCTTTCAAGTCTCCTTGAGGTACATTGTAGAGAAGCAACTTTTTTGATCATTTGGGCAATTTTTCATGGG
Organism: Salvelinus alpinus; assembly: GCF_045679555.1. Lineage (NCBI taxonomy): Eukaryota > Metazoa > Chordata > Actinopteri > Salmoniformes > Salmonidae > Salvelinus > Salvelinus alpinus. The sequence goes on from NC_092118.1 coordinate 27,537,921, forward strand.
ATGGAGACTGCACTTACCGTTACAGAAACACTCCCACTCACTAGCAATTACCATACTTAACTTTATTTAAGTAGAGCTGACAGCAGTATAGGCTACAGTGTAACATAGAAGCAGAGTCACTTTCTGGCCTCTGTTCTGCTGTTAACCAGACCCTGGATCCTTACAGTTAACCTGTACAACTGCCAAGGTTCCAACTGGAACTTTACAACTTCACAAACAGAACTCACCAGTATCCTGGAGGGGTTCACCCTGATTTGCTGACTGTGTTTTCACTTAACTGTCACTAAACTGGACATGTCTCCCACTGTGCTAGGCTAATGCTAGGCTAATGCTAGGCTAAGCTACGCTAATGGTACGCAGCTATTACTTTAGACTTACTGGGAAGAGCACTGGGGACACGCAGTGGACGCCAGCCCAGACACAGAGAGAGAGAGGAAACAGTGTGTAAGTGCTTAAGTGTATATATTTAGCCTGGGTCATGCGGCTGTGACTGAGAAGGAGGGAGGGATGGAGCGAGGTGGAGAGCCAGTTATCTTCAGTGACTTCTCACAGCGGTGCGACACGCTTTACTCAGCCACTGAGTGGCACACATCCCCCAGTGACTTGCCAGGCCTGTCCCAAGACAGAGTTCTCACAGGGGCATGAAGGCTGCGTTCCAAATGGAACCCTATTCCCTAGTGCACTACTTTTGACCAGGATGCAAGTAGTGTACTATATAGGGAATAGGATGCCATTTGCGACGCAGTCAAAGTGATGAAGTGACAGACCTGGATGGTCTGGAAGGTCCCCCGGGGCCAGAGGGCAGCGTGCTCCAGCTAGGAGCCCTGGTCAGGGGAAGGGAATGGGACAGCACACCCCATGTTTGGAACGGAGGAACATGTTGTTGTAAAATCATCAGAGCTCCATCACACACAATCTGTTTTTCCATATCTCTGCACTCCTGCCCCCCCCCCATCTCTCTCTCTTTCTGTCTCTGTCTCGCTCTCTCTCTCTCTTTCTCTGTGTGTGTCTCTGTTTGTCTCTCTCTTTCTTTCTCTCTCCCTCTGTGTAGTCTCGTTCTCTCTCTCTCTGTCTCTCTCAATATCAATTTTTCTCTGTCTCTCTCTCTCTCTAGCTGATATGATTCAAATGCTATGGACAGTCTCTTTGTTTCATTATCTTACCAGGGAACGTGCAATGGTTAGGTTGGAGGCTTGTTCCTAGATAACAGTTTGAAACTTGGCTCCATTTAAAAGTCAAAATCTTCTCCATCATTGTTTGAAATACAGCCTGGCACAACTACATAATACTGCCCTTTCTCAATACATCTACTCTGTAGATATGTTAGGCTAACCCAGTGCTATAGAACAGTCCTAGATGAAGATACATTCTCTGGTCATTTATAGGTAATGGTTTTAATGGTAATATAATTAGTTTATTAAAGAAATTAAAGTAATTGTTCTGATATGTTACAGGAGACTTTATGTGGCACTGCTGGTCAGGTAAAATGTTTTATTCCTTATAAAACTTCAAACTTTTCCTAATCTTTTCCAGAGTTCCACCTGTGTTGCGTTGTGAGCTGCCTGTAGCATGGCAGACATGCTCAATTACAATGTTATTCTAACTTATTGTGATTTTCCTTCATCCCTCCCTCTCTCTCTCTAGTAATAAAGATGGTTATGAATCAAGATGCTTTCCTCATGTCTGTAGGGGTATTGGTGTTGGCGCACGCACGCACGCACGCACGCACGCACACACGCACGCACACACACACACACACACTGCCGCCCCTTCTCAGCTGGGTAGACATCACTCTTCAACACCAAACCTCTCTCTCCTCTCCCCACTCCCCTCATTCTCAAAACCAGCATGGTGAAAATTACATCTTGGTTGAGGAGGACTCTAATAAATTGAAGCCTGGCCATGAGAAGTGGAAAAAGTCCCCCAGAGCAGGAAGGAAAGACTTTGAGAAATGGATCCCAGTCTGGGGAGTGGAGAGGGAAGTCACAATAGAAGAGGTCTGTGTTAAGATGGGGCGGGTGGGGCCGGTGAAGTGGAGAGTTGAGTCAGACCCCTAAAACCACTTGTGAGTGGCTGATTACCCATGCTGGCTGGGTGTTTAGACAGCTCTTTACAATCACATTAAGATAATATATTGCTATTGTGAGCCATATTCTCCCCAGGCACTTCAATAGGAATGAGGTGTTAGCCTCAGTGTTATGGTTAGCATTAGCTTTAGCTGTAACTGAGCAGGACCTTTAGGGATGGGTTCTAGTAGTGGGAAGGCCTAATGTTATAATAGTGATAGGTGTTTAAAAGAAAAGTTAGTTATGGTCAGTCATGTCTTTGTTATGTGTTGGTAATATGTATTCCTGACATTACATTCAGAGATCAGTACCTATTAGCAGTAAATACCACAACCGTTTCCTTCTACACCAAAACCGGCCCGCGACTGATATTTTTTGCCCCCCAAAGCTTTTAGTAAAAGAAAAAGACAGTCAAATGACCAGGAATTCAGCAAAATATGCCATTAGTTTAGTAAATCTGTTCCCAAGTATTCCCACAAAAAAGTCTCAATGTAATCAAGTTATGAAATTATTGTTATTTTCAAATATAGTCTCTTTTTGGGCTTAGTTAGTCCCGACCGTTCGCTCCGACAAAAAAATGTTTTGAATCTAAGCCACCATAGTTTGTCCGCTGGTTGACCCCTGGTGGTGTTCCCTCTCTGGGGCCTTTTGGAAAGAATGAGTGGTGTAATACCATCAGCAGCCTGACAAAACCTAATTAAAACAGTCATCTCACACAAATCTGCCACCCATTACCACCGCACCAAGCACAAAACATTTGGTGCCTGCCGCTCCTCATCGCAAATTTAGTGTGGAATAATCTGTGTTTACTGTGTGTATCTTTTCATTTTCTACCAAACGTCCCCACAAAACAAATACTGGTCAGGGGTTGTGTTTGGTGCTGTGGTGTTCATATTTATTTAGTCATTTAAACGTTACAAAGATGTAGGGAAATGGGAGAAATGATAATGACATCCAGATTGGCTCGTTTATTTCATTTGTGGCTCGGCATGCAGTCATCTCATTCTAGATTAGACACAGTGTACACTGTGCTGTGTCTCTCTCTCTCTCTCTCTGGGTAATATTGTGGAACCGTGTCATGTCCTCATCAGCTGGATGTGCTTTGCTGTCCTCAACAGAGCTCACAGTGGTTGCATCCCCAATTACGTATTGTTCACTATTTTTGACCAGGGCTCATAGGGCAACCCATAGGGGTCTGGTCAAAAGTAATGCACTATATAGGTAATAGGTTGCAATTTGTGACACACTCACAGTGCTCTGTTTTACTCAACCTAACACCGGCGGTAGCATTATAGGTTCAGGAGTGTATCAGAAATATTTGTTATTTTACCTTTATTTAACTAGGCAAGTCAGTTAAGAACAAATTCTTATTTTCAATGACGGCCTAGGAACAGTAAGGTTTCATCATAGTTAACCACTGCCTGTTCAGGGGCAGAACACCAGATTTGTACCTTGTCAGCTTGGGGATTTGATCTTGCAACTTTTCGGTTACTAGTCCAATACTCTAACCACTAGGCTACCTGCTGCTACAACCAGAATTATGGTCGCAGTAGCTGGTGGTGGCACGAAAGGGCCGTTTTTTCTATTTTATTAATAAGTACAATTTGTGGGTTTGTCGAGGCTTGGCCCCTTGGCCAATCAGAACGTGCTCCACGGCTAAATATGTGGTTGTGTAATCTTATGTATTGCGTTGCCATCAACTCCAGTTAGAATGTTAGTCCTTATAGCCTAGTTCCTTAAAACGCCTGCCCCATGTTTGCTAAATATGTTGAACATGTTTGCAGTCCACATTGCTCTAATTGCATTACTTCATAATGGAAATACATTGTTAAACATAGGCTATAGTATTCACACTGGTATAGGTGCTAGGCCTAGATATGAACATGCCAAATATTGTCAATAAGCAACATTTAATTAACTTGGCTATTGATAAGGCCTAACATGTTCAACATATTTAGCAAACATGGGGCAGGCTTTTTAAGGAACTAGGCTATAAGGACTAACATTCTAACTGGAGTTGATGGCAACGCAATACATAAGATTACACAACCACATATGGAGCACGTTCTGATTGGACTATAGCCTACAGTGTATCATTCTAATCAAATACTAATAAAAATGAAACAACAACTTGTTTTAAATAGGCTATGTTTAAATACAGTTACAGGCAGCATCGTTTCTTCCTGTGGGCTTATATAATACCGACAAGGCAACTTAGACTATGGAGGATTTGACTTACATCCAAACTTTTGACAGGAGCTGGGTAAACCTCCAATATGAAGAGAAAGGGGGAATGTCCACTCACCGTTACACTGCTCGCAAATGTCATGTTTTATAAACATCATGGAACCATCTTACAGATCATATTTGCATTTCTCCAGAAATAGAAGACACAATTGTATTGCATTCGAGCCATGTACTGTGCCTTCAGAAACTGTTCATACCCTTACACTTATTCCACATGTTGTTGTGTTACAGCCTGAATTCAAAATGGACTAAATAGATGTGTTGTATCATCCACACACAATACCACATAATAACGAAGTGAGAAAACTAAATTGGAAAATAAAATCTAATTTACATAACTATTCACACCCCTGAGCCTATACATGTTGGAGTCACCTTCAGCAGTGATTACAACTGGGACTCTTTCTGGGAAAGTCTCTAAGAGCTTTGCACACCTGGATTGTACAATATTTGCACATTATATTTGCATTTCCCTCCAAACCCACAAACTCAGGATCGTGTGGTTCATCTACTTACCCTGACGTAAAACAGCAAAGTGGGCCATTTGTATGCAAACGATGCAACGTCATTTGAATTTCCTAATCTTTTGCATATTGTCACAGGCAGCAAGATGAACTACCATGCAAAAATATTTCTCTTTTCTGAACTCTCGGATTCCTCAATTGTCTGTTAACTAACGATCAAAACATACGCTAATGACTTAGCGAGGTCAGCAGCTAGACGCTTATCAGTTGAATAACCACAGTGATCTGATCTGATCTGCAGCAGCGGTGTTCCGTGTTGACTTAGGACCTAATGTAGCAGTACACCTTTACACTCGCCTCTGTCTATCTGGACCTGTTGCCTCTATAGGGCTGCTTCAAATACCCTTTCTCTGTTTGACACAGGCCTTTATCTGTAATTCACTTGGTATTCCCTCCATATAAGTTCCATTGTGCGTGCTGGAACGTCTCATAGGCTCTGTAGCGTGAGGCAGCTTGATGTACAAATACACCCCCTGGACACCCCCTAGTCTATCGCAGGGCCTTACCCCCAATCTATCTCCTTATGCTGAGGGCCAAGCAGAGACGCATTGGGCGCCATTTTTACAGTCTCTGGTATGACTCGGCCGGGGATTGAACTCCCAACCTTCCAATCTCAGGGCGGACACTGTCTAACCACAAGGCCACTGAGTCGGTCCCTCCATATAGGCTACAGTAAGTAATGGTTGGTCTGCCCGGTTGACTTCTGTAGTACTTGTTTGTGCCAGCTGAGCTCTGGTGTGTTGAGTGATGAGATAAGGACACCTGGGAATCTCCTCCTCCTCCTCCGGTCTCCTATTTCAGACATGCCAGGCCGCTCTCCAGTTTCTCCACCTGCGTAAGTGAAGTAGTTAAGACTGGGAAAAAACTGTAGTGGAGCAGATTTCATGAGGCTTTCGCACATCTGTGGACTAAAAACATTGAAGTAAGTTAAACTCGCTCTACGTCTCTTCACTTGGCCCTCCCGGGAACATCCCAATGTCAGGCGCCGTCATTTTGGGATATAGAGCTATTGGAGCAGAGGCCTTGAAAACCCACCCACTCACGCCCTCTTTCAGTTAGAGGATGTTATAGGACCCTTCCCTCTTTCAGTTAGAGGATGGTTATAGGACCGTTCCCTCTTTCAGTTAGAGGATGATTATAGGACAGCTCCCTCTTTCAGTTAGAGGATGATTATAGGACCGTTCCCTCTTTCAGTTAGAGGATGATTATAGGTCCGTTCCCTCTTTCAGTTAGAGGATGGTTATAGGACCGTTCCCTCTTTCAGTTAGAGGATGGTTATAGGACCGTTCCCTCTTTCAGTTAGAGGATGATTAAAGGACAGCTCCCTCTTTCAGTTAGAGGATGGTTATAGGACCATTCCCTCTTTCAGTTAGAGGATGGTTATAGGACCGTTCCCTCTTTCAGTTAGAGGATGATTATAGGACAGCTCCCTCTTTCAGTTAGAGGATGATTATAGGACCGTTCCCTCTTTCAGTTAGAAGATGATTATAGGACAGCTCCCTCTTTCAGTTAGAGGATGATTATAGGACAGCTCCCTCTTTCAGTTAGAGGATGATTATAGGACCGTTCCCTCTTTCAGTTAGAGGATGGTTATAGGACCATTCCCTCTTTCAGTTAGAGGATGGTTATAGGACCGTTCCCTCTTTCAGTTAGAGGATGATTATAGGACCGTTCCCTCTTTCAGTTAGAGGATGGTTATAGGACCATTCCCTCTTTCAGTTAGAGGATGATTATAGGACCGTTCCCTCTTTCAGTTAGAGGATGATTATAGGACCGTTCCCTCTTTCAGTTAGAGGATGGTTATAGGACCGTTCCCTCTTTCAGTTAGAGGATGATTATAGGACAGCTCCCTCTTTCAGTTAGAGGATGATTATAGGACCGTTCCCTCTTTCAGTTAGAGGATGATTATAGGTCCGTTCCCTCTTTCAGTTAGAGGATGGTTATAGGACCGTTCCCTCTTTCAGTTAGAGGATGGTTATAGGACCGTTCCCTCTTTCAGTTAGAGGATGATTAAAGGACAGCTCCCTCTTTCAGTTAGAGGATGGTTATAGGACCATTCCCTCTTTCAGTTAGAGGATGTTTATAGGACCGTTCCCTCTTTCAGTTAGAGGATGATTATAGGACAGCTCCCTCTTTCAGTTAGAGGATGATTATAGGACCGTTCCCTCTTTCAGTTAGAAGATGATTATAGGACAGCTCCCTCTTTCAGTTAGAGGATGATTATAGGACAGCTCCCTCTTTCAGTTAGAGGATGATTATAGGACCGTTCCCTCTTTCAGTTAGAGGATGGTTATAGGACCATTCCCTCTTTCAGTTAGAGGATGGTTATAGGACCGTTCCCTCTTTCAGTTAGAGGATGATTATAGGACCGTTCCCTCTTTCAGTTAGAGGATGGTTATAGGACCATTCCCTCTTTCAGTTAGAGGATGATTATAGGACCGTTCCCTCTTTCAGTTAGAGGATGATTATAGGACCGTTCCCTCTTTCAGTTAGAGGATGGTTATAGGACCGTTCCCTCTTTCAGTTAGAGGATGATTATAGGACAGCTCCCTCTTTCAGTTAGAGGATGGTTATAGGACCATTCCCTCTTTCAGTTAGAGGATGATTATAGGTCCGTTCCCTCTTTCAGTTAGAGGATGGTTATAGGACCGTTCCCTCTTTCAGTTAGAGGATGATTATAGGACCGTTCCCTCTTTCAGTTAGAGGATGGTTATAGGACCGTTCCCTCTTTCAGTTAGAGGATGATTATAGGACAGCTCCCTCTTTCAGTTAGAGGATGATTATAGGACAGCTCCCTCTTTCAGTTAGAGGATGGTTATAGGACCATTCCCTCTTTCAGTTAGAGGATGATTATAGGACAGCTCCCTCTTTCAGTTAGAGGATGATTATAGGACCCTTCCCTCTTTCAGTTAGAGGATGGTTATAGGACCGTTCCCTCTTTCAGTTAGAGGATGGTTATAGGACAGCTCTCTCTCTCAGTTAGAGGATGATTATAGGACAGCTCCCTCTTTCAGTTAGAGGATGATTATAGGACAGCTCCCTCTTTCAGTTAGAGGATGATTATAGGACAGCTCCCTCTCAGTTAGAGGATGATTATACAACAGCTCCCTCTTTCAGTTAGAGGATGATTATACAACAGCTCCCTCTTTCAGTTAGAGGATGATTATAGGACAGCTCCCTCTTTCAGTTAGAGGATGATTATAGGACAGCTCCCTCTTTCAGTTAGAGGATGATTATACAACAGCTCCCTCTTTCAGTTAGAGGATGATTATAGGACAGCTCCCTCTTTCAGTTAGAGGATGATTATACAACAGCTCCCTCTTTCAGTTAGAGGATGATTATAGGACAGCTCCCTCTTTCAGTTAGAGGATGATTATAGGACAGCTCTCTCTCTCAGTTAGAGGATGGTTATAGGACCGCTCACTCTTTCAGTTAGAGGATGATTATAGGACAGCTCCCTCTTTCAGTTAGAGGATGATTATAGGACAGCTCCCTCTCAGTTAGAGGATGATTATACAACAGCTCCCTCTTTCAGTTAGCGGTTGATTATAGTACAGCTCCCTCTTTCAGTTAGAGGATGATTATACAACAGCTCCCTCTTTCAGTTAGAGGATGATTATAGGACAGCTCCCTCTTTCAGTTAGAGGATGATTATAGGACAGCTCCCTCTTTCAGTTAGAGGATGATTATACAACAGCTCCCTCTTTCAGTTAGAGGATGATTATAGGACAGCTCCCTCTTTCAGTTAGAGGATGATTATAGGACAGCTCCCTCTTTCAGTTAGAGGATGATTATACAACAGCTCCCTCTTTCAGTTAGAGGATGATTATAGGACAGCTCCCTCTTTCAGTTAGAGGATGATTATACAACAGCTCCCTCTTTCAGTTAGAGGATGATTATAGGACAGCTCCCTCTTTCAGTTAGAGGATGATTATACAACAGCTCCCTCTTTCAGTTAGAGGATGATTATACAACAGCTCCCTTTTTCAGTTAGAGGATGATTATACAACAGCTCCCTCTTTCAGTTAGAGGATGATTATACAACAGCTCCCTTTTTCAGTTAGAGGATGATTATAGGACAGCTCTCTCTTTCAGTTAGAGGATGATTATAGGACAGCTCTCTCTTTCAGTTAGAGGATGATTATAGGACAGCTCCCTCTTTCAGTTAGAGGATGATTATAGGACAGCTCCTTCTTTCAGTTAGAGGATGATTATACAACAGCTCCCTCTTTCCCCTTCTACTTCTCTCTTACTCTCTCTCTGTCTACATCCCTCTCTTCCCCACGTGTGAATCTGTAGGAGGATTGGGAGTGAAGGTGTGCAGGATGAAGGGGTGTACTAATGATGTCCTTTGTATGTACTACAGCCCTACTACTTCCACTACTACATCTGCTACTGAAGATCCTGTGGATGGATGGGCTCCAACCTTACACGGTAGTCAGTCTGTGGGGATGGACAGCACATTCTGGCCTTGGATCAGGTCCCCTACCCTGCTGTGCTGGACATGTCAGTCTGCCACTACCCTGCCTGCTGTGACCCTGTCCTGTCAGCTGGTCTCTCCAGGGGGCATGGGCTGTGGGAAGGGGGGCTTGGGAAAGGGAGAGGTGGAGAGAAGTAGGGATATCTGTGAGTATGAACATGAGAGTCCAGGATTTCAGTAGCGGAGATCTCACGCCACACTCCCTAATGTCTATCCACACTTTATTTCACATGCCCTAATGTCTATCTACACTTTATTTCACACACCCTAATGTCTATCCACACTGTATTTCACATTCCCTAATGTCTATCCACACTTTATTTCACACACCCTAATGTCTATCCACACTTTATTTCACATGCCCTAATGTCTATCCACACTTTATTTCACATTCCCTAATGTCTATCTACACTTTATTGCACATGCCCTAATGTCTATCCACACTTTATTTCACATGCCCTAATGTCTATCCACACTTTATTGCACATGCCCTAATGTCTATCCTCACTTTATTTCACACTCCCTAATGTCTATCCACACTTTATTTCACACTCCCTAATGTCTATCCACACTTTATTTCACACTCCCTAATGTCTATCCACACTTTATTTCACACACCCTAATGTCTATCCACACTTTATTTCACACTCCCTAATGTCTATCCATAATTTATTTCACATTCCCTAATGTCTATCCACACTTTATTTCACATGCCCTAATGTCTATCCACACTTTATTTCACATTCCCTAATGTCTATCCACACTTTATTTCACATTCCCTAATGTCTATCCACACTTTATTTCACATGCCCTAATGTCTATCCACACTGTATTTCACATTCCCTAATGTCTATCCACACTTTATTGCACATGCCCTAATGTCTATCCACACTTTATTTCACATTCCCTAATGTCTGTCCACACTTTATTTCACATTCCCTAATGTCTATCCACACTGTATTTCACATGCCCTAATGTCTATCCACACTGTATTTCACACGCCCTAATGTCTATCCACACTTTATTTCACATGCCCTAATGTCTATCCACACTTTATTTCACATTCCCTAATGTCTGTCCACACTTTATTTCACATTCCCTAATGTCTGTCCACACTTTATTTCACATTCCCTAATGTCTATCCACACTTTATTTCACACTCCCTAATGTCTATCCACACTGTATTTCACATGCCCTAATGTCTATCCACACTGTATTTCACATGCCCTAATGTCTATCCACACTTTATTTCACATTCCCTAATGTCTATCCACACTGTATTTCACACGCCCTAATGTCTATCCACACTTTATTTCACATGCCCTAATGTCTATCCACACTTTATTTCTCATTCCCTAATGTCTATCCACACTTTATTTCACATTCCCTAATGTCTATCCACACTTTATTTCTCATGGCCTAATGTCTATCCACACTTTATTTCTCATGGCCTAATGTCTATCCACACTTTATTTCACATGCCCTAATGTCTATCCACACTTTATTTCACATGCCCTAATGTCTATCCACACTTTATTTCACATTCCCTAATGTCTATCCACACTTTATTTCTCATGGCCTAATGTCTATCCACACTTTATTTCTCATGGCCTAATGTCTATCCACACTTTATTTCACATGCCCTAATGTCTATCCACACTTTATTTCACATGCCCTAATGTCTATCCACACTTTATTTCACACTCCCTAATGTCTATCCACACTTTATTTCACATGCCCTAATGTCTATTCACACTTTATTTCACATGCCCTAATGTCTATCCACACTTTATTTCACATGCCCTAATGTCTATTCACACTTTATTTCACATGCCCTAATGTCTATCCACACTTTATTTCACATGCCCTAATGTCTATCCACACTTTATTTCACATGCCCTAATGTCTATTCACACTTTATTTCACATGCCCTAATGTCTATCCACACTTTATTTCACATGCCCTAATGTCTATCCACACTTTATTTCACACACCCTAATGTCTATCCACACTGTATTTCACATGCCCTAATGTCTATCCACACTTTATTTCACACTCCCTAATGTCTATCCACACTTTATTTCACATTCCCTAATGTCTATCCACACTTTATTTCACACTCCCTAATGTCTATCCACACTTTATTTCACACTCCCTAATGTCTATCCACACTTTATTTCACACACCCTAATGTCTATCCACACTGTATTTCACATTCCCTAATGTCTATCCACACTTTATTTCACACACCCTAATGTCTATCCACACTGTATTTCACACACCCTAATGTCTATCCACACTGTATTTCACATGCCCTAATGTCTATCCACACTGTATTTCACACACCCTAATGTCTATCCACACTTTATTGCACAGGCCCTAATGTCTATCTACACTTTATTTCACACTCCCTAATGTCTATCCACACTTTATTTCACACTCCCTAATGTCTATCCACACTTTATTGCACATTCCCTAATGTCTATCCACACTTTATTTCACACACCCTAATGTCTATCCACACTTTATTTCACACTCCCTAATGTCTATCCACACTTTATTTCACATTCCCTAATGTCTATCCACACTTTATTTCACACACCCTAATGTTTATCCACACTTTATTTCACACACCCTAATGTCTATCCACACTTTATTTCACATGCCGTAATGTCTATCAACACTTTATTTCACACACCCTAATGTCTATCCACACTGTATTTCACATTCCCTAATGTCTATCCACACTTTATTTCACACACCCTAATGTCTATCCACACTGTATTTCACATTCCCTAATGTCTATCCACACTTTATTTCACACACCCTAATGTCTATCCACACTTTATTTCACATGCCCTAATGTCTATCCACACTTTATTTCACACACCCTAATGTCTATCCGCACTTTATTTCACACACCCTAATGTCTATCCGCACTTTATTTCACACACCCTAATGTCTATCCACACTGTATTTCACATGCCCTAATGTCTATCCACACTTTATTTCACATTCCCTAATGTCCATCCACACTTTATTTCACATTCCCTAATGTCTATCCACACTTTATTTCACACACCCTAATGTCTATCCACACTTTATTTCACACTCCCTAATGTCTATCCACACTTTATTTGAAAGAGAAGGGATGGAAGGAAAGGACAAGACGAGAAGATAGATGGATGTAAGGGAGGAGGGTTAGGGTAGGAGGCAGGGTTAGGGTTAGAGGTAGGGTAGGAGCCAGAGTTAGGTTTGGAGCCAGAGTTAGTGTAGGGTAGCAGCCAGAGTTAGGGTTAGGGTTGGAGCCAGAGTTAGGGTAGGGTTGGAGCCAGAGTTAGGGTTAGGGTTGGAGCCAGAGTTAGGGTAGGGTTGGATTCAGAGTTAGTGTTAGGGTTGGAGCCAGAGTTAGTGTTAGGGTTGGAGCCAGAGTTAGGGTTAGGATTGGAGACAGAGTTAGGGTAGGGTTGGAGCCAGAGTTAGGGTAGGGTAGGAGCCAGAGTTAGGGTTAGGGTTGGAGCCAGAGTTAGGGTTAGGGTTGGAGCCAGAGTTAGGGTAGGGTTGGAGCCAGAGTTAGGGTTAGGGTTGGAGCCAGAGTTAGGGTAGGGTTGGAGACAGAGTTAGGGTAGGGTTGGAGACAGAGTTAGGGTAGGGTAGGATTCAGAGTTAGTGTTAGGGTTGGAGCCAGAGTTAGGGTTAGGATTGGAGCCAGAGTTAGGGTAGGGTTGGAGCCAGAGTTAAGGTAGGGTTGAAACCAGAGTTAAGGTTAGGATTGGAGACAGAGTTAGGGTAGGGTAGGATTTAGAGTTAGGGTTAGGGTTGGAGCCAGAGTTAGGGTTAGGATTGGAGAAGGAGTTAGGGTAGGAGACAGAGTTAGGGTTAGGATTTGAGCCAGAGTTAGGGTTAGGATGGGAGCCAGAGTTAGGGTTGGGGTTGAAGCCAGAGTTAAGTTTAGGGCTGGAGCCATAGTTAGGGTTAGGGTTGGAGCCAGAGTTAGGGTAGGGTGGGAGCCAGAGTTAGGGTTAGGGTTGAAGCCAGAGTTAGGGTTAGGGTGGGAGCCAGAGTTAGGGTAGGGTGGGAGCCAGAGTTAAGTTTAGGGCTGGAGCCAGAGTTAGGGTTAGGGTTGGAGCCAGAGTTAGGGTTAGAGCCAGAGTTAGGTTAGGGTTAGGTGGACAAGAGGGATGTCACAGGAGAAATGAGGGAATATAAACAGAGAAGGGAGTGCGTATAGAGAGCCTATAGAGTGATGTAACTGATCCCCAGACAGTTTTCCAAGATGGCGCTGCAGTAGGACGTGTGTATCTGTCTTTGTGTCACGATCGTGTGGGGGATTGACGGACCAAAACGCAGCATTTGGAAAATAAGCCATCTTCCTTTTATTAACACCACGAAGATGAACACGACACAAAACACTATACAAACAACAAAACGACCGTGAAGCTACAAACGTTGTGCACATACATACAGGCTACAAACGTTCTACATAGACAATTTCCCACAAATACCTAAAGCCTATGGCTCCCTTAAATATGGCTCCCAATCAGAGACAACTATGACCAGCTGTCTCTGATTGAGAACCAAATCAGGCAGCCATAGACTTTTCTAAACACCTACACTCAACCATAGACTATACTAGACACATACACTAAACCATAGACTATTCTAGACACATCCACTCAACACAAACCCATACACTCTAACAAATCCCCCTAGACATTCCAAACCACCCAAGACAATACAAAAACACAAACCTAACCCCATGTCACACCCTGACCTAACTAAAATAATAAAGAAAACAAAGAATACTAAGGCCAGGGCGTGACATAACCCCCCCTTAAGGTGCGAACTCCGGGCGCACCAGCACATAGTCTAGGGGAGGGTCTGGGTAGGCTTCCGTCCACGGCGGCGGCTCCGGCACTGGTCGTGGTCCCCACCCCACCATAGTCACTACCCGCTTACCTAGCCCCACTGGAATAAGGGGCAGCACCGGACTAAGGGGCAGCACCGGACTAAGGGGCAGCACCGGACTAAGGGGCAGCACCGGACTAAGGGGCAGCACCGGACTAAGGGGCAGCACCAGGATAAGGGACAGTACCGGACTAAGGGACAGTACCGGACTAAGGGGCAGCACCAGGATAAGGGACAGCCCCAGGATAAGGGGCAGCCCCAGGATAAGGGGCAGCTCCGGACTGAGGTACGGCAGCTCCGGACTGAAGGGCTGATCCTGGCTGGCCGGCTCTGGCGGATCCTGGCTGGACGGCTCTGGTGGATCCTGGCTGGACGGCTCATGGCTGGCTGACGGATCTGGCTGCTCATGGCTGGCTGACGGATCTGGCTGCTCATGGCTGGCTGACGGATCTGGCTGCTCATGGCTGGCTGACGGATCTGGCTGCTCATGGCTGGCTGACGGATCTGGCTGCTCATGGCTGGCTGACGGATCTGGCTGCTCATGGCTGGCTGACGGATCTGGCTGCTCATGGCTGGCTGACGGATCTGGCTGCTCTGGCAGATCCTGTCTGGTTGGCGGCTCTGGCAGATCCTGTCTGGTTGGCGGCTCTGGCAGATCCTGTCTGGTTGGCGGCTCTGGCAGATCCTGTCTGGTTGGCGGCTCTGGCAGATCCTGTCTGGTTGGCGGCTCTGGCAGATCCTGTCTGGTTGGCGGCTCTGGCAGATCCTGTCTGGTTGGCGGCTCTGGCAGATCCTGTCTGACGAATGGCTCTAGCGGCTCCTGACTGACGAACGGCTCTGACGGCTCGGGACAGACGGGCGGCTCTAATGGCTCGGGGCAGACGGATGGCTCTAATGGCGCTGGGTAGACGGATGGCTCAGATGGCGCTGGGTAGACGGATGGCTCAGATGGCGCTGGGTAGACGGATGGCTCAGATGGCGCTGGGTAGACGGGCAGTTCAGGCATCGCTGTGCAGATGGCAGACTCTGGCCGGCTGAGGCGCACTGTAGGCCTGGTGCGTGGTACCGGAACTGGTGGTACCGGGCTGGGGACACGCATCTCAGGGCTAGTGCGGGGAGAAGGAACAGGGCATACTGGACCCTGGGAGCGCACATTAGGCCTAGTGCGTGGTGCCGGAACTGGTGGTACCGGGCTGGGGACACGCATCTCAGGGCTAGTGCGGGAATAAGGAACAGGGCATACTGGACCCTGGGAGCGCACATTAGGCCTAGTGCGTGGTGCCGGAACTGGTGGTACCGGACTGGGGACACGCATCTCAGGGCTAGTGCGGGGAGCAGCAACAGGACGCACAGGACTCTGGGGACACACAGGAGGCTTGGTGCGTGGTTTAGGCACTGGTGGTAAAGGGCTGGAGACACGCACCATAGGGCTAGTGCGTGGAGGAGGCACTGGTTGTACTGGGCTGGGGACTGTCACAGGAGAGTTAGTACGTGGGGCTAATACAGGAGGTGCAGGACTAGGGAGGCGTACAGGAGGCCTGGTTCGTGGGACTGTCATTCCCAGACGGTTAGCACGCACATCAGGACGAGCATGGAGAGCTGACTCAGGTAACATCACATCCCGCACACGCTCTGTCGGGTGGATCTTGTGCCTCACGCACCAACACAGCAGCTCCCTCATTTCACTCTCTTCCAACCTCCCCAATAAATCCTTAACAGTCTCTGTATCATTCCCATTGCTCACCTCCAATCTCAGCCCGACTGGCTCAGGTTCCCTCTTAGAGTCCTCACGGGTAGCACGGGAAGTTGACGCAGATCTCCCATCTGGACTCGCCACACTCCCCATGAGCCCCTCCCCAAGAAATTTTTGGGTATTACTCACGGGTCTCCAGCCTTGCTTCCGTGCTGCCTCCTCATATCGCCTCCTCTCGGCTTTCGCTGCCTCCAGCTCTTCACGAGGGAGGCGATATTCTCCCGGTTGTGCCCAAGGTCCCTTACCATCCAATTCGTCCTCCCATCTCCAGAAATCCTGTGTAGGTGGGTCCTGTTGCCGTCTCACACGCTGCTTGGTCCTTTGGTGGGAAATTCTGTCACGATCGTGTGGGGGATTGACGGACCAAAACGCAGCATTTGGAAAATAAGCCATCTTCCTTTTATTAACACCACGAAGTTGAACACGACACAAAACACTATACAAACTAACAAAACGACCGTGAAGCTACAAACGTTGTGCACATACATACAGGCTACAAACGTTCTACATAGACAATTTCCCACAAATACCTAAAGCCTATGGCTCCCTTAAATATGGCTCCCAATCAGAGACAACTATGACCAGCTGTCTCTGATTGAGAACCAAATCAGGCAGCCATAGACTTTTCTAAACACCTACACTCAACCATAGACTATACTAGACACATACACTAAACCATAGACTATTCTAGACACATCCACTCAACACAAACCCATACACTCTAACAAATCCCCCTAGACATTCCAAACCACCCAAGACAATACAAAAACACAAACCTAACCCCATGTCACACCCTGACCTAACTAAAATAATAAAGAAAACAAAGAATACTAAGGCCAGGGCGTGACACTTTGTCGTATCCAGTGTCTTATCCCGTGTAAATAGCCAATCTTTTAGTACATATCTTAATTCCACTTTCTATCTACGAACTTAATATACTTTCCTGCAACCCGCCTCACCCAATGTGGTACGGATCTGCTATTTTTATTCCTTATAACTGGAACTTCCATCAGGAGCTAGCCATCTAACTAGCTACTAGTCTTTGTTAGCCAAGGCTAGCGGTCCTCGCCTTTTTTCCCCGTCGTCAGCAGCCTTAGCTCGGACAACACCTGCCAGTCTGCACAGCACGATATCAACCCAGAGCACATCGGACTGCTTCTCTCTACCATATCACCGGATTCCTGCCGCTCTGGATCATTACACCGGATCATTACTCCGGATCATCGCAGCTAGATAGCTGCAAACGAGTGGCTACTGTTAGCTAACGCCTCTGTCTCGAAGCAAGCACCAGCTAGCCTTGAGCTAGCCTCGAGCTAGGCCCATATACCAGCTAATTCTAGGGCTACAATACCTCCTTTGCCAATTGGCCTGGACCCTTTATTGTCGACACGGAGCCCCACCGATCCATCACGACTGGACTGCCGACGTGATCACCCGATGTGGTCTCAACAGGCTATTCTGTTACGATGTCGGCGAGAAACTATCTACTAGCCCATGCCCGCTAGCTTTTCTGAACACTGTGTCCCCTCCTCGCCTAGAGTAGTAGTGACTACCGAACAGCACCCTGACTCACCTATTGCTGTTCTTTTGACCCTATGATCACTCGGCTACACAGCTGATGCCCCCTGGACTGTTTCAATAACACGGTACCTCATTTTGTTTACCTGTCGGCCCCAGCCTCGAACTCAGGTCCTGTATGTAGCTAACTGACCCACTCTGCCCATTCATCGCCATTTACCCGTTGTTGTCTTAGCTCTCCTGATCAACACCTGTGATTGCTTTATGCCTCTCTTTAATGTCAATTTGCCTTGTCTACTGCTGTCTTGGCTAGTTTTTACTGTTTTATTTCACAGTAGAGCCTTCAGTCCCGCTCAAAATGTATTAGCTAGCGCTTTCGTCCCACCCCACACACATGCAGAGACCTCACCTGGCTTAAGTCCTTCCAGAGACGAAACCTCTCTCATTGTCACTCAACGCCTAGGTTTACCTCCACTGTACTCACATCCTACCATACCCTTGTCTGTACATTATGCCTTGAATCTATTCTACCACGACCAGAAATCTGCTCCTTTAATTCTCTGTCCCCAATGCACTAGACGACCAGTTCTTATAGCCTTTAGCCGTACCCTTATCCTACTCCTCCTCTGTTCCTCTGGTATTGTAGAGATTAAGCCAGGCCCTGTAGCCTCCAGTTCCACTCCTATTCCCCAAGTGCTATCATTTGTTGACTTCTGTAACCGTAAAAGCCTTGTTTTCATGCATGTTAACATCAGAAGCCTCCTCCCTAAGTTTGTTTTATTCACTGCTTTAGCACACTCAGCCAACCCTGATGTCCTAGCCGTGTCCTGGCTTAGGAAGGCCACCAAAAATTCTGAGATTTCCATCCCCAACTACAACATTTTCCGCCAAGATAGAACGGCCAAAGGGGGTGGAGTTGCAATCTACTGCAGAGATAGCCTGCAGAGTTCTGTCATGCTATCCAGGTCTGTGCCCAAACAGTTCGAGCTTCCACTTTAAAAAAAACACCTTTCCAGAAATAAGTCTCTCACTGTTGCCGCTTGTTATAGACCCCCCCCAGCCCCCAGCTGTGCCCTGGACACCATATGTGAATTAATTGCCCCCCATTTTCAGAGATTGTACTGTTAGGTGACCTAAACTGGGATATGATTAACACCCCGGCAGTCCTACAATCTAAACTAGATGCCCTCAATCTCACACAAATTATCATGGAACCTACCAGGTACAACCCTAAATCCGTAAACATGGGCACCCTCATAGATATCATCCTGACCAACCTGCCCTCTAAATACACTCTAAATGCTGTCTTCAACCAGGATCTCAGCGATCACTGCCTCATTGCCTGCGTCCGTAATGGGTCCGTGGTCAAACAACCACCCCTCATCACTGTCAAATGCTCCCTAAAACACTTCAGCGAGCAGGCCTTTCTAATCAACCTGGCCCGGGAATCCTGGAAGGATATTGACCTCATTCCATCAGTAGAGGATGTCTGGTTATTCTTTAAAAGTGCTTTCTTCACCATCTTAAATAAGCATGTCCCTTTCAAAAAATGTAGAACTAAGAACAGATATCGCCCTGGTTCACTCCAGACCTGACTGCCCTTGACCAGCACAAAAACATCCTGTGGCGTATTGCATTAGCATCGAATAGCCCCTATGATATGCAACCTTTCAGGGAAGTTAGGAACCAATACACATAGGCAGTTAGGAAAGAAATGGCTAGCGTTTTCAAACAGAAATTTGTATCCTGTAGCACAAACTCCAAAAAGTTCTGGGACACTGTAAAGTTCATGGAGAACAAGAGCACCTCCTCCCAGCTGCCCACTGCACTGAGGCTAGGAAACACTGTCACCACCGATAAATCTAGTGTCACGTTCGTCGTAATAATCAGACCAAGGCGCAGCGTTATATGCGTACATTCTATTTATTAAAGAATGAACACTGAACAAACTAACAAAACAACAAAACGAACCGTGAAGCTAATATGAATAGTGCAGACAGATGCCCATTCTAGCCCGGCAAATGCGAGGAGCTGGAATAGAACGCACCGGGCTATGAATGCGAACTGGAGACACCGTGCGCATCACTGCGTAACACGGTGTCTGACCAGTCACACGCTCCCCACAGTAAGCATAAGGAGTTGGCTCAGGTCTCCAACCTGACTCAGCCAATCTCCTCGTGTGCCCCCCAATTTTTTTTTATTGGGGCTGCCTCTCGGGCTTCCGTGCTAACCGTGTCCCCTCGTATCGTCGCCATTCCTCCTGCGCTATCTCCACCTGCTTCCATGGCAGGGTCTTGTCCCCTGCCATTACCTCCTCCCAGGTCCAGGATGTCCTTCACTCATCTTTCTCCCGGGCCCAGGATGTCCGCTCCTCATTAACATGCTGCATGGTCCATTTATGGTGAGTTCTTCTGTCACGTTCGTCGTAATAATCGGACCAAGGCGCAGCGTTGTATGCGTACATTCTATTTATTAAAGAATGAACACTGAACAAACTAACAAAACAACAAAACGAACCGTGAAGCTAATATGAATAGTGCAGACAGGCAACTAAACATAGAACAAGAACCCACGAACACAAAAGGGAAAATGGCTACCTAAATATGATCCCCAATCAGAGACAATGATAAACAGCTGCCTCTGATTGGGAACCATATCAGGCCACCATAGACATACAAATACCTAGACCTACAAAACCCCTAGAACTACAAAAACCCTAGACAATACAAAAACTAGCATACCCACCCTCCTCACACCCTGGCCTAACCAAAATATAAAGAAAACATAGATATCTAAGGTCAGAGCGTGACATCTAGATAATTGAGAATTTCAATAAGCATTTTTCTACGGCTGGCCATGCTTTCCACCTGGCTACCCCTACCCCAGTCAACAGCTCTGCACCCCCCACAGCAACTTGCCCAATCTGGAACCTCTCTTTCTAAAAGCATCTGCTGCAATTGTTGCAACCACTATTACTAGCTGTGTTCAACCTCTCTTTCGTATCGTCTGAGATCCCTAAAGATTGGAAAGCTGCCGCAGTCATCCCCCTCTTCAAAGGGGGTGACACTCTAGACCCAAACTGTTACAGACCTATATCTATCCTACCCTGCCTTATTAAAGTCTTTGAAAGCCAAGTTAACAAACAGATCACCGATCTGTACTTCCGGCGCCGATAGAGATGGCCGCCTCGCTTCGCGTTCCTAGGAAACTATGCAGTATTTCGTTTTTTTTACGTGTTATTTCTTACATTGTTACCCCAGGTAATCTTAGGTTTTATTACATACAGTCGGGAGGAACTATTGGATATAAGAGCAACGTCAACTCACCAACATTACGCCCAGGAATACGACTTTCCCGAAGCGGATCCTCTGTTATGCCCACCACCCAGGACAATGGATCGGATCCCAGCCGGCGAACCAAAACAACGACGCCGTAAAAGGGGCAGACGAAGCGGTCTTCTGGTCAGGCTCCGGAGACGGGCACATCGCGCACCGCTCCCGAGCATACTACTCGCCAATGTCCAGTCTCTTGACAACAAGGTAGATGAAATCTGAGCAAGGGTAACATTCCAGAGAGACATAAGAGACTGTAACCTTCTTTGCTTCACGGAAACATGGCTCACTCGAGACACGCTATCGGAGTCGGTACAGCCAGCTGGTTTCTTCACGCATTGCGCCGACAGAAACAAGCATCTTTCTGGTAAGAAGAAGGGCGGGGTGGTATGCCTTATGATTAACGAGACATGGTGTGATCATAACAACATACAGGAACTCAAGTCCTTCTGTTCACCTGACTTAGAATTCCTCACAATCAAATGCCGACCGCATTATCTACCAAGAGAATTCTCTTCGATCATAATCACAGCCGCATATATTCCCCCCCAAGCAGACACATCGATGGCCCTGAACGAACTTCATTTGACTCTATGTAAACTGGAAACCACATATCCCGAGGATGCATTCATTGTAGCTGGGGATTTTAACAAGGCTAATCTGAAAACAAGACTCCCTAAATTCTATCAGCATATCGATTGTGCAACCAGGGCTGGTAAAACCCTAGATCATTGTTATTCTAACTTCCGCGACGCATATAAGGCCCTCCCCCGCCCTCCTTTCGGAAAAGCTGACCACGACTCCATTTTGTTGCTCCCAGCCTATAGACAGAAACTAAAACAGGAAGCTCCCGCGCTCAGGTCTGTTCAAAGCTGGTCCGACCAATCTGATTCCACGCTTCAAGATTGCTTCGATCACATGGACTGGGATATGTTCCGCATTGCGTCAAACAACAACATTGGCGAATACGCTGATTCGGTGAGCGAGTTTATTAGCAAGTGCATCGGTGATGTTGTACCCACAGTGTTTATTATAACATTCCCCAACCAGAAACGGTGGATTGATGGCAGCATTCGCGCAAACCACTGCTTTTAATCAGGGCAAGGTGACCGGAAACATGACCAAATACAAACAGTGTAGTTATTCCCTCCGCAATGAAATCAAACACGCTAAGAATCAGTAAAGAGACAAAGTAGAATCGCAATTCAACGGCTCAGACACGAGAGGTATGTGGCAGGGTCTACAGTCAATCACGGATTACAAAAAGAAAACAAGCCCCGTCGCGGACCAGGATGTCTTGCTCCCAGACAGACTAAACAACGTCTTTGCTCGCTTTGAGGACAATACAGTGCCACTGACAAGGCCCGCTTCCAAAACCTGCAGACTCTCCTTCACTGCAGCTGACGTGAGTAAAACATTTAAACGTGTTAACCTTCGCAATGTTGCAGGCCCAGACGGCATCCCCAGCCGCGTCCTCAGAGCATGCGCAGACCAGCTGCCTGGTGTGTTTACGGACATATTCAATCAATTCTTATCCCAGTTTGCTGTTCCCACATGCTTCAAGAGGGCACCATTGTTCCTGTTTCCAAGAAGGCTAAGGTAACTGAGCTAAACTACTACCGCCCCATAGCACTCACTTCCACCATCATGAAGTGCTTTGAGAGACTAGTCAAGGACCATTTCACCTCCACCCTACCTGACACCCTGGACCCACTCCAATTTGCTTACCGCCCCAATAGGTCCACAGACGACGCAATGCAACCACACTACACACTGCCCTAACCCATCTGGACAAGAGGAATACCTATGTGAGAATGCTGTTCATCGACCACAGCTCAGTATTTAACACCATAGTACCCTCCAAACTCGTCATGAAGCTCGAGACCCTGGGTCTGGACCTCGCCCTGTGCAACTGGGTCCTGGACTTCCTGACGGGCCGCCCCCAGGTGGTGAGGGTAGGTACCAACATCTCCATCCCGCTGATCCTCAACACTGGGGCCCCACAAGGGTGCGTTCTGAGCCCTCTCCTGTACTCCCTGTTCACCCACGACTGCGTGGCCATGCACGCCTCCAACTCAATCATCAAGTTTGCAGACGACACTACAGTGGTAGGCTTGATTACCAACAACAACGAGATGGCCTACAGGGAGGAGGTGAGGGCCCTCAGAGTGTGGTGTCAGGAAAATAACCTCACACTCAACGTCAACAAAACCAAGGACATGATCGTGGACTTCCGGAAACAGCAGAGGGAGCACCCCCCTATCCACATCGACGGGACAGTAGTGGAGAGGGTAGTAAGTTTTAAGTGCCTCGGCGTACACATCACGGACAAACTGAATTGGTCCACCCACACAGACAGCGTGGAGAAGAAGGCGCAGCAGCGCCTCTTCAACCTCAGGAGGCTGAAGAAATTCGGCTTGTCACAAAAAGCACTCACAAACTTTTACAGATGCACAATCGACAGAATCCTGTCGGGCTGTATCACCGCCTGGTACGGCAACTGCTCCGCCCACAAACGTAAGGCTCTCCAGAGGGTAGTGAGGTCTGCATAACGCATCACCGGGGCAAACTACCTGCCCTCCAGGACACCTACACCACCCGGTCACAGGAAGGCCATAAAGATCAGCCACCACTAACAGCCACCACTGACTCAGCCACTTTAATAATGTAAAAATGTATGTAAAAAATGTATCACTAGCCACTCTAAACAATGCCACTTCATATAATGTTTACATACCCTACATTACTCATCTCATATGAATATACTGTACTCTATACCATCTACTGTATCTTGCCATCTTTATGTAATACATGTATCACTACCCACTTTAAACAATGCCACTTTAATATGTTTACATACCCTACATTACTCATCTCATATGTATATACTGTACTCGATACCATCTACTGCATGTTGCCTATGCCGTTCTGTACCATCACTCATTCATATATTTTTATGTACATATTCTTTCATTCCTTTACACTGTGTGTATCAGGTAGTTGTTGTGGAATTGTTAGGTTAGATTACTTGTTGGTTATTACTGCATTGTAGAACTAGAACTAGAACCACAGGCATTTCGCTACACTCGCATTAACATCTGCTAACCATGTGTATGTGACAAATAACATTTGATTTGATTTGATTCATTTCGAATCCCACCATACCTTCTCTGATATGCAATCTGGTTGCCGAGCTGGTCATGGGTGCACCTCAGCCATGCTCAAGGTCCTAAACGATATCATAACCGCCATCGATAAAAGACAATACTGTGCAGCCATATTTATCGACCTGGCCAAGGCTTTCGACTCTGTCAATGACCGTATTCTTGTCGGCAGACTCAACAGTCTTGGTCTCTCAAATGACTGCCTCGCCTGGTTCACCAACTACTACTCAGATAGAGTTCAGTGTGTCAAATCGGAGGGCCTGTTGTCCGGACCTCTGGCAGTCTCTATGGGGTGCCACAGGGTTAAATTCTCAGGCTGACTATTTTCTCTGTATACATCAATGATGTCACTTTTGCTGCTGGTTATTCTCTGATCCACCTCTACGCAGTCGACACCGTTCTGTATACTTCTGGCCCTTCTTTGGACACTGTGCTAACAAACCTCCAGACGAGCTTCAATGCCATACAACTCTGCTTCCGTGGCCTCCAACTGCTCTTAAATGCAAGTAAAACTAAATGCATGCTCCTCAACCAATCGCTGCCCACACCCGCCCGCCCGACTAGCATCACTACTCTGGACGGTTCTGACTTAGAATATGTGGACAACTACAAATACCATGGTGTCTGGTTAGACTGTAAACTCCCCTTCCAGACTCTTCTTGTCACTACAGGGGGTGCTGTTTCAACTTCGACATTTTGCGTCTCCAAATTAAACTGTCTCGTACTCAATTCTTGCTCATACAATATGCATATTATTATTACTATTGGATAGAAAACAATCTCTAGTTTCTAAAACCGTTTGAATTATGTCTGTGGGTGAACCAGAACTCTTTCTACAGCGAAAATCATGACAGGACATGCGAAGGTCTGAAAACTAGGCTCTGATCTCGGATCAGTTTAAAGCTCTGTGTGTGCCCTATGGATCGAAATGAACTGCACCCGCCTTCCCCTGGATGTCAGTAACCAATGAGAAGTGGAATGGTGTTTCTACGTATTTCTCAGAGCTTATAAAAGGGCAAGGAACGAGGTGCGCTCTCTTTTCGACTTCCGCCATTACGCAACGCAAGACCCCAGGATAGCATTTTGAAACGCTCAGTTATCGGCCTTAGATATGTCCGTCTGTAATTTAATTCGGTATAGGTGTTAGAAACATCATAACGAAGTTATTTGAAACCGATTTATATCAGTTTATGCGAGTATATTGCTATTTTCGGAATTTTCGTAGTATTGCGTTTGAGGATTTGGACATGTGTGTGCCACGTAGCTACTGTTAGCTGCTAGTTCCGAAGTTGAAGTGGACGTTTTACAACAAAGCAACGATTATTTTGGACAAAAGGACACCTTGCCCAAGATTCTGATGGAAGCTCGTCCAAAAGTAAGAGCTATTTATGATTTTATTCCGTATTTATGTGGAAAAATGTAAACGCATTTTTCGGCCATTATTGCGGCACTAGTCTGGCTGTAACGCACACTGTATGTCTAGTAACGTTAATTTTAAAAATCTAAATCAGCGGTTGCATTAATAACCAATGCATCTTTCATTAGCTGTCCAACCTGTATTTTTTTAGTCAATCTAATCGATAAATAATCGTAAACTAAATAAACTAAATAAATAATCGTAAACTAAATAATCGCCCTTCCAAGATGGCGCCGACCAGAATGCATGCCATGTTTTGACTGATTACATAGCATAACCACGATTTGTGATGCTAAATATGCACATTTTCGAACAAACTCTATATGCATTATGTAATATGATGTTACAGGACTTTCATCTGAAGAATTCTGAGAAGGTTAGTGAAAAAATTTATATATTTTGGTGGTGATAACGTTATCGCGCTTTTTGCCTTGAATCAATGCTGGGGTGATGTTAGCTCATGTGGTATGCTAATATAACGATATATTGTGTTTTCGCTGTAAAACACTTAGAAAATCTGAAATATTGTCTGGATTCACAAGATGTTGGTCTTTCATTTGCTGTACGCTGTGTATTTTTCAGAAATGTTTTAAGATGAGTAATTAGGTAATACACATTGCTCTCTGTAGTTATTCTAGTCGCTTTAGGTGAGTTTTGTGATAGTGGCTGCAATGGTAAACTGTGATTTATACCTGAAAAATGCACATTTTTCTAAAAAAACATATGCTATACCATAAATATGTTATCAGACTGTCATCTTATGAAGTTGTTTCTTGGTTAGTGGCTATATATATCTTTATTTAGTCGAATTAGTGATAGCTACTGATGGAGTAAAAAACTATAGGAGTAAAAAAAGTGGTGTCTTTTGCTAACGTGGTTAGCTAATAGATTTACATATTGTGTCTTCCCTGTAAAACATTTTAAAAATCAGAAATGATGGCTGGATTCACAAGATGTTGGGCTTTCATTTGCTGTATGCTGTGTATTTTTCAGAAATGTTTTAGGATGAGTATTCTGGTAATTGACGTCGGTCTCTGTAATTATTCCGGCTGCTTCCAACGCTATTTCAGATTGCAGCTGCAATGTAGAACTGTGATTTATACCTGAAATATGCACATGTTTCTAAAAAAACATATGCTATACCATAAATATGTTATCAGACTGTCATCTTATGAAGTTGTTTCTTGGTTAGTGGCTATATATATCTTTATTTAGTCGAAATTGTGATAGCTGCCCATGCAGGAAAAAAATGGTGGAGAAAAAAAAGTTGTGTCTTTTGCTATCGTGGTTAGCTAATAGATTTACATATTGTGTCTTCCCTGTAAAACATTTAAAAAATCGGAAATGATGGCTGGATTCACAAGATCTGTATCTTTCATTTGGTGTCTTGGACTTGTGATTTCATGAACATTTGATTATATGATATCCCTGTGGCTTTAGGCTAGGCTATGCTAGTCAGCTTTTTTGATGGGGGGGATCCCGGATCCGGGGTTGTGACTCGTTAGAGGTTAACCTGTTGACGCTAGGGGTCAGATATTTATTTTATTTTAAATAACGTTCCCAAGGTATTTCTCAGGTCCAGATCGTAGAATGCATATAATTTACAGATTAGGATAGAAAACACTCCAAGGTTTCCAAAACTGTCAAAATATTGTCTGTGAGTATAATAAAACTGATTCTGCAGGGCGAAAACCTGAGAAAATCTAACCCGGATGTGATTTTTATTTTATTTTTTATCTGTGTTTCCTGGCCCGTCTTTCTTCCATTTAAAGGGGTATCAACCAGATTCCTTTTCCAATGGCTTCCTCAGGCTGTGACCAGGCTTTAGACATAGTTTCAGGCTTTTATTTTGAAAAATGAGCGAGATTTTACAAAACTAGTCAGGTGTCCTCTGATTAGTTCCTGCGCGCGAGAGGGTAGCTCTCCATTTTCTTTTTCTCTCTTATTGAATAGGTTACGGTCCGGTTGAAATATTATCGATTATGTTTGTTAAAAACAACCTGAGGATTGATTATAAAAAATATTTGACATGTTTCTACGACCATTATGGATACTTTTTGGAATTTTTGTCGAACGGAACGAGGCTTTGGTTTTCTGAACATAACACGCAACCCAAATTGCGTTTTTTGTTATAAATGTAATATTTATCGAACAAAAATAACATTTGTTGTGTAACTGGGAGTCTCGTGAGTGCAAACATCTGAAGATTATCAAAGGTAAGTGATTAATTTTATTGCTTTTCTGACTTTCGTGACCAAGCTAACCAAGCTAATATAAGGCTAACTGTTCTAGCATTGATTGATACACTCACAAAAGCTTGGATTGCTTTCGCTGCAAAGCATATTTTCAAAATCTGACACGATAGGTGGATTAACAACAAGCTAAGCTGTGTTTTGGTATATTTCACTTGTGATTGCATGATTATAAATATTTTTAGTAATATTTTTGAATCTGATACGTTTAGGAATTTTCTTCTGCCTTTCAGGACCGGAACGAAGCTGTAGTTTTCTGAACATAACGCGCAACCCAAATGGCGTTTTTTTTGTTATAAAAGTAATATTTATCGAACAAAAATAACATTTATTGTGTAACTGGGAGTCTCGTGAGTGCAAACATCCGAAGATTATCAAAGGTACGCAATTCATTATATTGCTTTTCTGACTTTCGTGACCAAGCTAACCAAGCTAATATAAGGCTAACTGTTCTAGCATTGATTGATACACTCACAAAAGCTTGGATTGCTTTCGCTGCAAAGCATATTTCCAAAATCTGACACGATAGGTGGATTAACAACAAGCTAAGCTGTGTTTTGGTATATTTCACTTGTGATTGCATGATTATAAATATTTTTAGTAATATTTTTGAATCTGATACGTTTGGGAATTTTCTTCTGCCTTTCAGGACCGGAACGAGGCTGTAGTTTTCTGAACATAACGCGCAACCCAAATGGCATTTTTTTGTTATAAAAGTAATATTTATCGAACAAAAATAACATTTATTGTGTAACTGGGAGTCTCGTGAGTGCAAACATCTAAAGATTATCAACGGTAAGTGATTAATTTTATTGCTTTTCTGACTTTCGTGACCATGCTAATTTGGGGCTAGCTGTTCTAGCATTGATTGATACACTCACTAAAGCTTGGATTTCTTTCGCTGTAAAGCATATTTTCAGAATCTGACACGATAGGTGGATTAACAACAAGCTAAGCTGTGTTTTGGTATATTTCACTTGTGATTGCATGATTATAAATATTTTTAGTAATATTTTGCGCCCTGCAATTCAGCGTTTGTTTAGGAAAATGATCCTGTAAAAGGGATCCGTAGCGCAGAGAAGTTAAGCATCTCCAATCCAAAATGAAATCTAGAATCGGCTTCCTATTTTGCAACAAAGCATCCCTCGCTCATGTTGCCAAACATACCCTCGTAAAACTGACCACCCTACCGATCCTTGACTTCAGCGATGTCATTTATAAAATAGCCTCCAACACTCTACTCAGCAAATTGGATGCAGTCTATCACAGTG
Source organism: Salvelinus alpinus (assembly GCF_045679555.1). Classification (NCBI taxonomy): domain Eukaryota; kingdom Metazoa; phylum Chordata; class Actinopteri; order Salmoniformes; family Salmonidae; genus Salvelinus; species Salvelinus alpinus. The sequence goes on from NC_092118.1 coordinate 27,566,853, forward strand.
CCATCCGTTTTGTCACCAAAACCCCATATACTACCTACCACTGCGACCTGTATGCTCTCGTTGGCTGGCCCTCGCTTCATATTCGTCGCCAAACCTACTGGCTCCAGGTCATCTACAAGTCTTTGCTAGGTAAAGCCCCGCCTTATCTCAGCTCACTGGTCACCATAGCAGCACCCACCCGTAGCAGCGCTTCAGCAGGTATATTTCACTGGTCACCCCCAAAGCCAACTCCTATTTTGGCCACCTTTCCTTCCAGTTCTCTGCTGCCAATGACTGGAACAAATTGCAAAAATCACTGAAGCTGGAGACTTATATCTCCCTCACTAACTTTAAGCATCAGCTGTCAGAGCAGCTTACCGATCATTGCACCTGTACATAGCCCATCTGTAAACAGCCCACCCAACTACCTCATCCCCATTTTTGTTATTATTATTTTTTGCTCCTTTGCACCCCAGTATCTCTACGTGCGCATTATTCTTCTGCACATCTATCACTCCAGTGTTTAATTGCTAAATTGTAATTATTTCCCCTCTTAGGCTTATTTATTGCATTACCTCCCTAATCTTACTACATTTGTCCACACTGTATATAGACTTTTCTATTGTGTTAGTGACTGTATATTTGTTTATCCCATGTGTAACTCTGTGTTGTCTGAGTCGCATTGCTTTGCTCTATCTTGACCAGGTCGCAGTTGTAAATGAGAACTTGTTCTCAACTGGCCTACCTGCCTCTTCTGCATTTAACCCAACCCTTCTGAATCAGAGAGGTGCGGGCCTGCCTTAATCAACGTCATTGGCTCTCTGCTGAGGAACACCTGTCCGTCACTAACGGACCTACTCCTGCCGTGTCCTGTAGAGCTGCAGATGGATCCTGGGGGCAGCAGGAGGCCCCTGTGCTGTGTGACTTCCTCCTTCCACCTCCTCACATCTCCTCCTCCACATTAACACTCATGTTTTTCCCTCTTAACCCACTCTACCCCTATTCCTTTACACTGTATGTCTGGCATTCTGTAGCGGGCCGGGGGGGGGGGGTAAGAGATGGCCAGCTGTGTGCCAGCTGTGTGCCAGTGGAGCGCTGAGTGGCGTGGACAAAGGACCATTATCTCCCTCACACACAACCTCTCTCACACCACACCGTAGCCAGGACCAGACCGGGGACCAGGCCCTGCTAAAACAGACATGCAGACAGACAGACAGACAGACAGACAGACAAACTCTGCAAAAACCATCACTCCTCCGTCTCTCTATGTCCCTCTCTCTGTCTCAGACACGCAGGCGAGGCAGAGAGCTTCACCAATCCCCACTATTCTACATAGATGTGTCTCCGCCTCAGTCGGCCATTTTCCATGTATCACTAATACCTGTGACTGACATAGAGAGGACTAAACAACTCATTAGAGTGTATTGGATGATACATACACACCAGCTTGGTGTCGGTGCTCTCTCAGTCAGCCTGTGCTTTGCACAGTGGTTGGAAGGGTCCCATGCTGATAGGAAAAGAGACCTTCCACTATAATAGGACCGCTTCTGACAATTGATTCATAGACAGGTTGTACGTCTACACATCCGTGATTCATGACTTTCCCATCTGTCACAATGTTTATTGTGTATCGCAATGAGATACACTATGATTATGATAATGAAATAATAATCACATTTATGAGTAATGTAAATATAATAATTTCCCCCCTGCATGTCCACTGGTAGAACTATGGGAGAAAGACAGCTGATGAGTGAAGATGCTTGTTGGAGTGGGGGGAGAGGTGAGAGAGAGAGAGAGAGAGAGAGAGAGAGAGAGAGAGAGAGAGAGAGAGAGAGAGAGAGAGAGAGAGAGAGAGAGAGAGAGAGAGAGAGAGAGAGAGAGAGAGAGAGAGAGAGAGAGAGAGAGAGAGAGAGCGAGAGAGAGAGAGAGAGAGAGAGAGAGAGAGAGAGAGAGAGAGAGAGAGAGAGAGAGAGAGAGAGGCAGAGGCCAGGGGAGATTCCCCTGTCAGACTCGTCAGCCTGGGGGAAATAGATGACAGTTACAACCGCCCTCGGCCAATTAACTGTCATCTCAGCTGTTGCTTTAACTCGCTGACCTTACCTCTTCTCTGTTGTTTGTCTTATCATTTCCGGATAGAGGACCTCATCTGTGTATGTAAAGGAGAGCCATGACCTTCAAACTAGAGTACAAAGGTCACAGGTCAGAGTTTGTATATTTCGTTAGCCTGCATAGCTACATTTATAGCGAATCTTCATTGGTAAATTGAAGAGAAGAAGAAGATATGTCTCAGGGGATTTCTGAGAGCTATCTGTTATTACTGGCAATTACTCTCCAATCTCCTGCTTTATCTACCTGTGAAATGACATTAGACATGCCTTTTCCCATGGTCAATCCCAGAGGAAAACTAGGCTACGCTATGAAGATTGTGATGGTCCCATAGGACCTGAAGGTCCAAACTCCTAACCCCTCCTCTTCATCAACTAACCAAGCATTTCCTTTCCATGGTTCCTGCATGGGAGCAGAGCTAATTTCTTTGAGAAATACTCAAGCTGTTGTCTTTGAGGAAGCATGGGGAATTAGAGAAGGAAATTGAATGTCCTCCATGTTTCTCTCCTTCCCTGTACTGTGTGAGTGTGATGTGGGTTGAGCTGGGCTGTCGGTGAATGGGGGATACTGGGGATACAGTTTCAGTGAGTGGTGCTGTGGTCTTAGCATGACAACAGAGAGGGCGGCACGTACTCACTGCCCCCTCAGAGGGAGGACAAAGTCACACAGCGTCCACCCCTCCCTGTTTCTGAGAGCGCCACTTCATTGTGCCCCCTTCTCCCTGCGAGACAAAGCCCAGAGAGGAGGCTCTCAGCTGGGGATGGAGGGGGAACATTCATGGGGCGCTGCCCGGCTCGCCCATGCGCTTCTTCTTCTTCTGCCACTTCCGAAAAGAACCCCCACTTCCCTCTTCCGGTCTGTTTGGATGCGTCCCCAAATTAAACCCTATTCCCTATATAGTGGTCAAAAGTAGTGAACTATATAGGGAATAGGGTGTCATTTGGGACTCAGTCTCCGACTGGCAGCGTGAGGGGGGTTATGATCCAACCTTGGCTCCAGCAGCGCACAACAACCCATTTCAGCACAAATTAGCATGATAAATAAAGTTTGGTTTGGTTGGATAATCAGTACTGATAACTCCCTTCAAACGTAGAACATTCCTAAATATGTCCATTGTACACAAAGCACCCCTCGCACTGTTGAATAGTTCTGTCATACACCCTTTCATTCTCAAATACACACACACACATGCACGAGAAAACGGACGCAGAAATTGTACACACAAAACACACAAACAAAACACACACACAATTCGTGTCGCTGCTCTCTCACCCTCTGTCATTTGCATGGCAATGCCATTATCAGAGTGAGGTGTCACATGGAGTGGGCCACAATGTGCCTGACAACAAGTTTATCTAAGCACAAAGAGAGAAGTTGGGAAGAATGGAGTGCTTTTTGCCTCCTGTCCTCTCCTCTCCGAGTGGACCAGAGCAGGGTTCAAATACTATTTTAAACAATTTCAAATACGGTGCTTGATTGGTCTTTCCTGCTGCAAAGGAACCAATAGAAAAGTCCCAAATAGTATTTGAACTAGAGTGAAGACGGGTCATGGGGCACAAACATTTACATTTTACATTTTAGTCATTTAGCAGACGCTCTTATCCAGAGCGACTTACAGTAGAGTGCATACATTTTATTACATTTTACATACTGAGACAAGGATATCCCTACCGGCCAAACCCTCCCTAACCCGGACGACGCTATGCCAATTGTGCGTCGCCCCACGGACCTCCCGGTTGCGGCCGGCTGCGACAGAGCCTGGGCGTGAACCCAGAGACTCTGGTGGCGCAGCTAGCACTGCGATGCAGTGCCCTAGACCACTGCGCCACCCGGGAGACTGACAGTCAGACATGGAAGAGAGTGATTCTGTCAGACTCCTCACCGTATTGAAGGGTTGGAGATCAATAACCTGAGTTTACATCTCCAACGCTTGTAGGCATCATCATTATACAGCTAAGGCCTCACACCTGCAGTATCGACCTACTGCCTGCCCACGTTTACAAGCAAGCAGCGCACGCACGCACGCACGCACGCACGCACGCACGCACGCACGCACGCACGCACGCACGCACACACACACACACACACACACACACACACACACACACACACACACACAGGTACACACACATTGTTTGGTGTATGTCTGGTCTGGGCTGGCTAGGCTAGGCTAGGTTAGGCTAGGCTAAGCTAGGTTAGGCTAGGCTAGGTTAGGCTAGGCTAGGCGGTGATGTCATCCCCTGGATATGGTTGTCTAGATTGCCTCAGTAAAACAAACATAACCTGTCTTGGTCAGAGCTGGAATGTGGTGGCTGTGAATGCCCCTATCAGTAGTATCACTGTTTGAATAAATCACCGACATCACGGTCGTGTATTGCAACATTTAGCTATGTTGATAAGTGGTGGTGTCTGTGTGTGTCCCCTGGCTGGCCTGGCTTGCCCTGTACTGTAGCACTGCTCTCTTGTTTCAGTCACACTGATAAGCAGTGGAGCTCTGACTGGGTGGCTATTGGCTGACTAGCTTCCTGGTAGGAAGTTAAGACCTGTACCCAACCAACTGCCTTGCCACCCCCACACTGTACTGTGCTGGCAGACTGATCATCAGCTTATTGTCTGTCCGTAGAGTGAGCCTAAATACTCTCCGTCTGTGGTGATATCTTTCTCTCTGATTGGCACACACACACACACACACACACACACACACACACACACACACACACACACACACACACACACACACACACACACACACACACACACACACACACACACACACACACACACACACACACACACACACACACACACACACACACACACACAAACAATCTGTGCTGTGTCATAACACTGATAACCAGTTCTGCCACCGAGGTGCAGAGCAATAAAACCATCATTTCAGTTATGATATATTGACGATCAAGAACGCTTTATGAACCCAGTATTGAGTCATTCTAATTTGGCTGTTAACTGCATGTGGAGCAGTACACAACATTAATCCTGCCTTCCAAATTGCCGAGAGACTGTTTGCAAAAGATACAAAAAACAATTGACTTTTTAATGCTTTCATATTGTGCAGCGTGAGAGACACAAAAGACAAAATAGAAACCCATTGTGTTCCTGCTTTGTGTGCAAAGTGGAAAAATTCCAAACTCCACTGTGCCATGCTGATAGCCATGTGATGGAAATGGCTTGATGGAGATGCTGGGAATGAATGAATATAATGCAATGTATACAGGGATATGGATCAAAGAAGAGAGAGGAAGGAGAGGACCATTTGCATCCCAAATGGCACCCTATTCCCTATGTAGTGCACTACTTTCTTCGGTCAAAAGTGCACTGTATAGGGAATAGGGTGCCATTTGGAGCGCAACCGAGAAATAGAGGGAGAGAAACCGAGAATGAGAAGGAGAGAAACCGAGAAGGAGAAGGAGAGAAACCGAGTTGGAGAAGGAGAGAAACCGAGAAGGAGGAGGAGAGAAACCGAGAAGGAGAAGGAGAGAAATCAGAGTAGTGATAGTAGTGGGTAGACTCCCTATTACATTACCATTATTAAAAAGGAGCTCAGTCTCTTAATAAAGTCTATTAATCAAGCCGAGGGAGTGGGTTCATCGGTTCACCCTCTCCAGAGGGTCTCTAATCAATCACACACAGTCTGTAATGTATTCATGGCAAGATGTAAGAAAGGACTTGTTTGACAGTGTGCCAAGGAGGAAGAATTTATTAAGTTCCCTTTACCAGCCACCATCCAGCCAATCACGTCCTAGAGACTCAAGGAGTTTTCCTCTTGTCCTTCTACATCTAGGAGACTAGACAGTATGTGCATCCCAAATGACACCCTATTCCCTAGAAAGTGCACTACTTTTGACCAGAGCTCTATGGGTCAAAAGTAGTATAGGGTCCTGGTCAAAACTAGTGCACTACATAGGGAATAGGATGTGACTTGAAACTCAACCAGTGTCAGTGCCTGCATGTGATTGTGAATAAAGGGGCCTGTATGCAATGTATGAAGTCTGTACAAATATTGGAAACGTCCAAAATATGTCCTCTCATTAACAGTGATGAGTGAAAGGGCCAGTATTGGCATGTGTCAGATGTGTTGGGGGTGTAAAGGTGCTGTCGTACAAGGCCTCTGCTGTGTGCGGAGAGCCTCTCCCTTCGCCCTGCTAGAGACCTCACTCCCCTGTGATCATCTCAAAAGCAGAAGAAAATGTGTCTTATTAGTTCGCACCGTGCGGCTAAATTCTGTGCTACACCGCTGACTAATGTACAAAGCTGAGAAAGAGTAGGGTGGCTGGTTGCTGTGCCTCTGTTAGTGACGTGTGAGGAGAGGGCGCGGGGTGGAGAGAGGAGATCTCTCTCTCTCTCTCTCTCTCTCTCCGCGAGCGAGAGACATTTTATACACCAGCTCTCGGCTCATCTTCAATAGTCAACAAACTCTTTCAACAGACCCATATGATAAAGTCGGGAATTTAACAATATACTACCCCCATAAACAAGTTAACAAAAAGACTTTCAGAAATAGTATCATATATCTACATTTCATTCTTTATTCCAGTCTTTAGTTGAATCTTTACCAACAGATGCCACTCCATTGAGTGACAAAAAGGAGAAAGTCAGAACATATGCATGGTAGGGCAGAAGCATGCTTTATAGAGGGGTGGGATAAAAAGGCCCGAGCCCTTTGCTTTGTCAGGGGGAACAACATAAAGAGAGCAGTGCTCTGCTTCAAAGCTGCATTTCCATAATTGCCCTGTAACTTGGGCGAGGCTGAGGGATGAGTCTGACGGGGGCTGAGAAAAGCACAATCTTACAGATGGGTGAACGGCAAAAGCCTAGACGCCTCTCCCTCTGTCCGCCTGTCCCCCATTCCCTACTTGTTGCCTTTCGGATTCAGTGAAAGAATTCCTCTTTCTAACCCCCATCAACAATAGGCATGAAATCGGTGCCCTCCCTCTCTCCCGCTCCGGCCCAAGAGAATTTCACTCCTTCCCGGCCTTTTGTCCTCTATAGTAGACCTGGGGAAAACAGAACAACCCTCTACTCTCTCTCTCACTGGCCAATCCTTAACCTGTTTGTGCACCACTTCCACAGTTAATAATAAATATGGGCTATAAAACATACATTGGGGCACATGAGTTGCACGTCCACATCTTTGACATAGTACAGAGAGAGCTTTTCTAGCTCTATTCAAATCTAATGTGTAAAGTAAACTTGTGGTGGGACATGTGTTCTCTCTGAGATGATCTCTTCTCCTCCTGTGGTCACAGACTAACACCCAGGCTGGGTGGGTTTTAAAGGGCAGCCCTCTGGGTGTGTGTGTGTGTGTGTGTGTGTGTGTGTGTGTGTGTGTGTGTGTGTGTGTGTGTGTGTGTGTGTGTGTGTGTGTGTGTGTGTGTGTGTGTGTGTGTGTGTGTGTGTGTGTGTGTGTGTGTGTGTGTGTGTGTGCGTGTGCGTGCGTGCGTGCGTGCGTGCGTGCGTGCGTGCGTGCGTGCGTGCGTGTGTGTGTGTTGTAGGGGACAGGGAATATCAGCAGTGCCTCATAAAGGGATTAGCTCACAGGACAAAGAAAGTGGTCCTCTTCAAAGCTGGACTCGGGCCACAAAGGAGATGACATTTGTCCGTCTCTGTGTCAGGAGGGGGTGTGGCGTGAGGGGACAGGGGACAGAGGGGGACGAGGGTCGCAATGACAGAAGGGGAGGATGAGGTGAAAACACAAGGTTGACCCTCTTTATTTGGGCATGCCTTCTCTTTCACAGGGCACCTCTGGCCCCTTCTTCTGTTTATTTACTCCTCTGTTCTCGTTCTCTCCATTCACATGGGTCTTCTATCTCTCTCTGATGGCTCCATTGGCTGCCTGGTCTGGCCAGGCCCCTCCACCGGCCCCACTTCTACACGGTCCAACCTGGCACTACCGCGTCCGTGCGTCCGATCCATCCGTCCTGTTTGTCCACCCTCCTCTCTGGATCAATGCACAGCTCAGAATTACAGATTACAAATGTCCTTTTCATGATTCTATCTTCTATCTTGGATTTTTCCCTCAAAATCTGTTTTTACAATACATTCCTTTTTTCGCAGGGCGTAGCTATGTACCTCTGTCTTAATTCATTGATGCTGGATGTGAGCAGCACTCAGGACAACAAAGGACATGTGATTAGTGATGTACTGAAATGCCATTTATTTGCAGCGTGTCAATAGGAACTGGGTTTCCCACAGCCTTGGTGCATGAGGCTCACCTCAGATCACTCTCACTTTATAATGCAAAATAGAACTGCCCAACAAGCACAAGAATGAACTTGTCTATAAAAAACTAAAATGTGTGTGTGTGTGTATTTCTGTTTATTCTCACATTTCATGTTCCTCATGAAGATGATATCTGCACTACTACATTTATATTAAGGACACTGCTTTTTGTAAAAAATTATGTTCGTTTTGACCATATAGCTGTTCTTTGTCTTGTTATTTTCTGTGTATAAATGTGCACAAGCAAGGTGTCCATCCGTAAATGTGTGTTGCCTTTCCTTTTTCATCCGTTGTGCTATTAAACCAGACTCTCTGGCGAATCAATCAGCCAGAGTATTTAACATCGCTGGGAGCGAGGAAATAAAAAGAGGAGTCAGTGTTGATTATTGCTCAATAGGCACGAGGACATCCACTTAACGCGGGGAAATGAGTGACACACCGTGCCCCGCTGGAAATGGCCCCTGCATGCGCTGTGGTGTGTAGCTCTGAGCGAAATGTTAGCTAATGCATTCCATTTGCTCTGTTCAACCCGTAGCAGGTTGGACACGTATGGCGACATAGACACAGGCATGATTAGTTTGTTTGTACTGAGGAATTGTAATCCCTAATTTCATGCACGAATCAGAAGAGGCCCTCTGCACTCTGAACAACGATCGCTGTCCCTTCAGTAGCATTACGATTGAATTTTCATGATCAAGAGAGATTGTTCCAGAAGCTCCCTTGTCAACTAATATCCCCCCAGAACACTGAGGAAATCATCATCAATATTTATAATCGTAATGAACGTGCACACACATGTGTATGTATGAGTAGGAGGGGAGATAGTTGTGGGGGTTCTTTGTAGTTTATTATTCCACTGCAAGTATTATCACTGACAGGAACAATTATTTGTAATGCCTGTTTTTGATTTAAAATTATGTAATATCATGTCAATCTATTCTGTCAATTTGACTACATTTTAATACATAATAAACAGTGCCTGATTCTGAGATGAAGTGTGATACTGGATATTTTGGTTACATTTAAATGTATCAAATATGATGTACTTTTATACTGTAGGTTTAAGTTTCATTGTAGGCTAGAGTTAATTTGAACAACCCAGACATCTTTGGGCATATTTATTGGTATGGGAAGCGCGTTCTCTCTCGTGACATGTGCTATGTGTTTTAAGTGGGTCATCGGTGATAGGCGAATGCTGGTTACTCTCTCTGTGTTACTTCCTGCGCCGCGCGGTGCAGCCAGAGCTCGTGGTGCTGGTGCGTTTCCGAGTGAAAGTGGGCACAAACCAGAAAAATGATTACATCAATCAGTGTCACAACTAGCCGCTGTGACTTATGAATATGCATAGTGCGCGCGCAGTTAGATAGGGGGCTCTCAGGAAGATAATTGATTGGACAGGAAGGCAGCATGGTGAGAGGAGCGCGAGAAGGCCAGCCTACTTAGTAGAATACCAAGCCCCGGTCCAAAGTTTTCTCCCGGCTGGGTCTCTAAGCACAGCCTCGAATGTCCGTTGGAAATGTTGGGCTTTTCTGTCTGTTGTGTTGCGCTGCTATGTAACCATCCCAGAGCGAGCCCTGAAAACAAAGCGGTCCTGCTCTCCATTGGCCAATCAACCCAAAACGCGCACAATTGGTAGAATGTGTGACAGAATGCGCCATATGTATGATTTTTTTTACTTCAACAAAGAGGGAAAAAGGAAATCTGGGGCTCCCTATACAATTTGAAGCCATTTTGTCTGTATTCTTCTATTTTCTAGGAAAAACAATGTAGGTTTTTGAAGAAGAATATTTAATTGGCTAATTCAAACACATTCATAAATCTACAAAAGTGTCTTATTTTCACGTATTTCGTTTCTATTTCGAAATCTGCGCTTAATTTCACTGCACACTTGACTGTAAACATGTCGCAAATTCGATAGGATGTAATGTTTTTTCTTGTTGATTTTTTTTGCAGTAGGCCTAGCCTGTTTTTTATTTCCTTGACAAGTTGGGGAAATGGTCATAGGCCTACAACAAATTTCAACCATTTTGAAGAGGCGGTTGAAATATACAATTTAAACGTTTAATACTTTTTTGTGAAGTGAAATAAACTGAGAGGGAAAAAAACTAAATTAAAGGATACTGAAACAACGAATTATGTGAATATGCACCCCATTTATTTTATATTTGTTTATGTGGCCTGTTTATTAACATGGGTGTTTATGCAGCAGGAACATATGCCAAGTTAATATCTACAAATAAAGGTCATATAAAAAAATACTGATCTATTAATTGTTTAATCATATCCCTAAACCTTTTAAGGTCAATTGAGTGTAACGCTGGAGAAGGTTGTATTTTAATGCATGCCGAACCATGACAAACGCTTTTACGATGGACCTATAGGAAAATAATTTTTCAATGGCTTGATTACATATTAATAATTACAATACAAAGTTGTATTTAGGTTAAAATATCCCTATCCCTGTCTTTGCCAGACCGCAGAATCGGCGATGGTGACTAGATTTGACTGTAGAGGGAGCTCCAACTCCAACTTTACATAAACTTTATCTCACAACCCTTCTGACATGCAAATGATCTTAGATGTTGAAACAAACATAAATAAATTATATCACAATGTATTGGTGGCATATGGTTAGCAGTGCAGCCCATAACGGCTGACCAAATTCAAGATGCATAAAAAAAACATGTAGTAGGCCTAACACAAATATTACACGCGAACTGAGATTGCATCGTACATAGAACACCACAACCCATTTACGCATAGCCAGCCTTTACGATGTTTAACCTCTCAGTCCAAAATAGTTCCATCCAAATATTCAAATAGTCAGTAGGTCTACATAATTTATCTTCATATGCCATACAATTTTCATTCGAAAATTAATGAAATAATTATTCATTTTAATTCGGCTGTTACGCCTCAATAAGGATAATCCCAGAACAGTAATATCCAAATGTACGATGCAATAATCAGCTAATTACTCTTAAGTCCCTCATATGAAAAGGCCTCAAATCGTGCTAGAATATTTACTTATCACAACCAAGTACGATGAAGCCTATTCGCCGTAGGCCACGCAGACTGACACACACACATACAAAAAGCAAAGCACTGCAATTCTGCATCACTTCAAGATCTAATTCGTAACATCTAACGCCCACAACAACTAATTCTCCTTTCACAAAACAATCATCACACAAACATCTTCCCAAAAATCACAAGCGATTTGAATAAAGTTGCAGCAGTTCATTTATTAGCCAAAATATAGACTTTCTTGTACAATTTGGTTCACAAGTATGTACATTTTCTTAACTTTATATACAAAACATTTTGAACATCAAATCCTCACAGAACTTACAAAAAGAAAAAGAAAACTCACAGACTACTGGTTCATACATTATTACATTAGCAGGTTTACACAGGACATGCTTACAAGGTAAGTATACACAGATGTATTATTCTTATTTTACATTCCTTACAACAGATTAAAATAAATCATAAAAAGAAAGAGCAAAAGTCAAAGTCTAGGAGGAGGCGAGAGCTGATAGAACCATGGCTGCTTCGAGTTGATTCTGAGGCCTGCAACACACGGGTCAAGAAAATAAATACACTCAGCAAAGGGAAAATAATAATAACCTACAACTGCAAGGTAATGAATTGCTTGAAAAGTAAAGTGATATAAAGTGAAGATTGCTTTTGAAAAATGAGAGCCAGTTATAAAACCAATGTGGTAAATTTGAGCTGGGGTTTTTGCATGACAAATATGCAAATATAATTTTGAGGCCTAAACGAAATAACACAAGCACGGAGGAATCCATCTATTCGATGTCCTACAAATACAACACAAAGGCTACAGTTTGAGTAAATGTGGTAGTCAACGATAAAATAGGATGTGCATAAAAAATTATATATCCAAATAAAATAAAGATGACAGTCTCTTACCGTCTATGAACTGGGTGGAAGGCTGTTTTTAACAACTTTTTCTCTGCTTCCAAGGCACTAGATCTCTCTGAAATAATAATGGCAATAAAATACATTTAAAAATGCATTAATTTTCCTGTCTATAACTAGAGCACAGCACTGTCGCAGTGAATTTAGTCTATACTTTATTTTACTGCCTGGGGATCTTCACGTCAGTCACGGGTTAAATACAAGCACGTACAATACTGAAGTAGGTATGTGACAAAGAAATATGGGGCCAACTGATGAATAAAAATAAAAAAAATCGGACATGAATAATAATCCATTCTCACAATAAACCAGCTGATAATAACATTAAAAACCAACGACTTCGGCCTTTTATTTCGACCACCTCTGTCTGTATTCCCCCAGTTCAAAGCTTCAACGCCACCTTATTCTGTCACATAAACGACAGCATGGAAACACACTTTTTATGATCATCTTTACGGCCTCAAAATGTCTGTCCAGAACAGGCCTATTTAAGTAGGCTATAGCGTTAAAGAGGGATAAGTAAAGTCTGAAATAGAGTAATAATGAACAGTTTGTTATACAGTCAGGCTCGCCAGCCTCAGTGTTGGTGACATGTACCTGTGACGGCTGTGTCTGAGCTATGACTCTTGTCCTGCGTGTGTTGGTGTTGCTGCCTGCTGTAGAGGGCGAGCCCGTTAGCCGAAGCCTGGTTCGCCAGTCCAAGGTAATGGTTAGAGTTCAGTAATGCGAGATGGTGGGCAGAAAAAGCTCGGTTTGTCCAGTTCTGCATTTTCCCAACAGGACAAGAGATGAGTCTATGGTGAGGGCTGATTATGGTCTGGGCCGCGGGCCCAACTGTGTTGCTGCCATTCATTTGTGGAGACTTGCGGGGATTGTCAGGGGTTGTTGCTGTCTCCGCCAAAGACCAAATCTTTGGCTTTTGGGCCGGGGCCGCGTTATTTTCTGATGGGGGCGAGTTGATGGACACCGGATTCAGTTTCAGTTGATCGACATTCGGTTGTGAAGCTTTCATTTCAAAAGAGTGATGGTGGTGGAAGTGCTCGCCCCGGTCCACGTGAATGTCTTTGCCCTCCTTCACTACAGCCTTCAGAAATCTCTGATCGGGCCCTTGTAAATCCTCATAGCCGTCTGAAATCTCAGAGTCGCTTCTACCATCTAATTTTAAATCAGCGTGTAGGTCATCCTGATCATCCAAGTCGTCCTTATTCTCGATATTTTCCGTGTCGATATTTTCTAAATCAATTTCTTCCTCATCCTCCCTCTTGTCCCCTTCCTCTCCCTCCTCGTGATCACTGTTGTAAACATTTCCCTCTTCGTCTGTGCGGCTCCGGGGAGTCCAGGTCATCTTGTTCTCCTTCTTTAGCCTCCTCCTGGCGTTGGCGAACCAGGTGGAAACTTGGGTGAGGGTCATTTTGGTGATGATGGCCAGCATGATCTTCTCCCCCTTGGTGGGGTAGGGGTTCTTACGGTGCTCGCTCAGCCAGGCCTTCAGTGTGCTCGTACTCTCCCTGGTCGCATTTTTGGGTCTGGACGGGTCACCAAACTGATACTGGCCATATGGGTAAAACGCTGGGTGATGGTGGGCAAATCCTGGGTGTCCTTGTACGCCTGGACTGTCTTTTAACTCATACTGAGCACCCTAAAAGACAAAGAGCAGAGACCCAATGGGATGTGTGAGATATTATGATAGATTAATGAAGTTAGCAAAATGAAATTCTACTTTATGTTAAATAAGACAAAATCATATAGGCTAATATATGCAATATAAAGCCAGTATCACCACATGTATCTTTCTTCACATAGGACCTGTGATTTCTGCGTTTACGACTAACAAAAGCATTACCATATGCAAAGTTACACATTTTTATTTGTTACGCACCATTTCCGTTCGCGACAAAACTATTTGATTTATAACACTTCACTACCAATTGCAAAACATTTCAATGTATTTCAAGATGCATGTATACACACTTAATATATTGCGTTTGATTTCAGTTGTTTTCTTTATTTTCTAGTGGTCTAAACATAGGTTTTCGACTGGCATTTCAGTTATAGTGCTACTTTTAGCTACTTTAACTATTTACAAAAAAGGAGTCAATAACAAAGTTCACCAACGAGTCTTCTTGTTACGTCCTGAATGGATCATTGTCTCAATAACGTAAAGTCACTGCGCCCTTTCTCTTTTTTAGTCTGGATGGGGGGAAAAGCAAATTAAGGAAACCAGAGGCATAAATAAACAAATGCACTCACCAATTGATTGAAAATTGATATATCGTTTGAATAGGGCAGAAATGCTCCATAGCCCTGTGCTGCTGCGGCGAAAGGTGATCCATACATAGTTGAGAGAACGTTTGAGAGTGCCCCGGACGGGCTCAACTCCGTCCCGGCTCGGGCATTGCTGATACCCTGGCGCTCCGGTGGGTATATCGGTCGGATGTACTGATATCCCAGCTGCGGGAAAGACATGGTCGTAGAAAAAAGTATGCTGCAATCACAAAAAAGCAGGGAATCGCCCTCGCGGTGCGTACTGCGATATCCACTTTACAGTGAGTACAACAAAGTGTAAGGGAAGTCTATATTTCCTCAAAAACAGCCAGTGTAAACGATCCGATTGCGCCTTCCTCCTTCACTTCCCTATTGATCTGGATGGACTAAGGTCAGGTCCTTACAGATTGCCTTAGATTATTGCGACTCTTTGCTCTGATTGACATTTCTAGTCGTTTAGAAGCCCCTCCCATTTCTCAAATCTCACCCCCTATACACACTCTCGCTCTGCCGCGCGCGCCTCTCTCTCTCCCTCCTGTATTTCCCCTGGATAAGTGCACTGACGTCGCGATCTCTTATTTGAATGGTTTTCAAATCTCATTTGATGGCTCGCCAATCATTTAATTTGTTATTTGTTCGCCTGAGCCCTACCCCATTTTAGTGTTAATTCACAATTTGTGGTCATTTGCACAAATAGTAAATATTTCAATGTTTTTGAGTGATTAACTTCACATAAGCCTAGTGTCTCCAGTTTTCTTCTAATGCATGTGTCTCACGTATGTGCAGCCACGACTCATGTCCACTGGAAAGAAAGACCTAAGAAATGTATGTTGTTTACCGGTATCGAGTGATTTGGACTCACGTATGCTAGAAGTCTATGGTCAAGTTGTGTTTTCTTACACCGTTTTGAGGTGTTGCGGACGCTTCTAACAATTGGCAAGCGGATCGGACTCAAATCACTCTTTTAATTTGGGACATCAAACAGTTAGCATGTAACCATTTGACTTCAGAGAGAAAGTTGTCAAGAAATGAAAAGCTGCATGGCTGATTACCGCCTGCGCTGTTAATGAATGCAAAGTGTTAGCGTCAACAATGGCAACGAGAAGTAATTAACACGTTGTGTACTGTGGTGGATATACATTTAAAGTGATACACTGGAAACTAAAATATTGAGGTAAAGAAATATTTTACATGAACAACAACAACACAAATAACGTTGATGTAAATAATAATAGTGTCATAAAATAACGATGATGATGATGATAATAATAATAACAATAATAATAATAATAGCATAATAATATTAGTAATAATAATAATTGCAAGTGGTTTAATTTATTTAATATTCACTGATTTTATTCATGCTGCACGGAAAGCCATGGCTATTTGTAAATAGGTTAGGCCAGTTAAAAACAATCTTATAAAATCTAATTTTGTATGTATGTACCAAGGCTACCCTTCCAGGAAAGAAATATAATCTTTACAAGACTATCGCTCATAAAGATTAGGCTACCTTTAAGAAATCCGCTTGATGAATTTGACAAAACCATTTTTTTTATTGTAAATAATTCGGATTAAAACAAAGCAAGGGAGTCAGAATTGAAATTCCATGAATCAATATATGAAAATATGTAGGAAACATCCCTAATCGTATTACATCCGCGTCTTTGTACCATCATATGTCTGTTAAACAACTGCAGTGGTGACTTATGCATTGCTGTTGCAGTTTATTTGAATATGATAAATCTCGGAGCAATATTGACAGCGAGATTAAATCTCATCAATCTCAGTTTAGTTTTGATGATGAGATCCGGTTTCCAAGAACTAGGTCTATGTCTATGTAGGCCTACTTGTTTAAACCTTTAATCTCCTTTTGGAGCTGATATCATTGTCTGGGAGGGATAATAGCAGCTATAATTTCTCATATAGACTATAAGGCTACGCCTTGTTTCCATGAACTCAGTGCCGAACCTCCGTGTTTCCCTTTAACGTGTTGGCATCTTGACACCCAACCGAACATGGATTATGAGGTTATTAATTACAGCGAGTGGCTGATGCCATCCAACCGGCATGGTAATCACTACATAGCAGTCAATAACACTCAGACACACACACCAACCTGCAGCAGAGAGACCGGAGGGCCCAGACTTTACAGCTGAGCTGAGAAACTCAACATTGATATTTGCCTTCAGATTGAGGGAGGAATGTGTTAGTTGAATGAGTTCGACTAAAATAGGTGAAGAAGTTAGTGAAAGATGTGTGTCAAGTGTCACACGTGTATGGAAATGCTGAATATTGGAACGGCCAACTTTCGTGTTTTCTTTGTGTTATAATATAAAAGCAGGTGGTTGGAAGTGTGAGAGTGAACGACATATCTGCCATTTAGTGTCCCCTCAGAGGCGCTCCACGTTCGGATGGACACGTGTCTCATCCCCGGGACCTGTCAGGGCCCCTAGGACTCCGTCTGATTTATAACCCCAATCAAACACATATGCACTAACTTAACACTTTCACAACGACCCGGGAAACTGGCATAGCCATAAAACATTAAGACTCTCAGCTCTCTCTCTTACCTCCACTCCACACAATATAGCGTCCCATAACCTGCCCTCTCAGCTTGACTCTATAACATACACACGATGGATATATTAATCAAATGCACCAAACACTGGGGCAGCCACACCACCACTACTACTACTACTACTATTACTATTACTACTACTACTTCTACTACTACTACTACTAGGAATAATAATAATAATCACCATCATCATCACTAATAATAATAATAATAATAGCAATAATAATAATAATATTGGCCTATTTTTATTCTTTAAAAAAATGATTTATACATGTCTCTATTGTTATAATGTAACCCATGCAGGCTAATGTTTCGGTCATGCAAAAGAGGACAATCACACGAGAGTGACTCGAGGGCTGTTTTTTTACAGAGTTCTTTGAGGGTAATTATGCAGATGACACAATTTCACATCATTTTCAACGGCAAATATACACGGATCTATCGCTCAAGCGTGGTTCCTTATGCAATACACAAGACGCCAGCAACACATCGCAAATGATGATATGAAGCTCCAGAAACAGGGAGATCAAAGCCTTCAAACAGAGGCTATTCAAATTATTCATTTGAATCTTTTCCACAACTCCTAGGCGACAGAAAACAACTAATACATTTCTTATCACACATGGAATCCATTTAAAGGAGCCTTCTGATCATAATCGGTTAATTGCGGTGACAAAGGATTTGAAAAGAAAACACAATTAATGACCCTTGATGTTTTGGGCTGTTGGTGGAAGAGGGGGATGGTGAAGTGAAGAGTGTGTGTGTGTGTGTGCGTGTGTGTGTGCGTTTGTGTGTGTGTGTGTGTGCGCGCGTGCGTGCGTTTGTGCGTGCGTGCGTATGTGTGTGTTTCAGTGAGAGGGAGAAAGAGAGACAGATACATACACACAGAGAGAGAGAAAGAGAGGTCCATATCATATCGCATTTTGCCTTGCCTTGACAAAAAAGCGTTTACGTTGTTATTCCTTTGGAGGGAGACGTTAGTAAAACCCAGCAGCTTGCAGAGTTTGTTTAGACTACTTTTTTTTTTTGCATCTTAAGTTTCATTAGGGTATGAGGGCGAATTGTTGTAAAGATTATATATGGGACCAAAGTGATTTACAACTATTTCCATACCGATTTATGGTCAAGAAAAGCCATGTTGGTCATTTAGCCTAAATCTCGAATAATTTAGAACGTGTTCTACCCCACAATGATGATAGGCCTACACTGTGTGAAGCTACAATGACACATTATGCCATCAGAGAACGAAGGGCTTTTTACAAGTTCACTGAACACGAGCACAATCAATAACAACTTCGCATGCCATTATAAGGCCGTAACTTCATGACCTCTTGGTGTTTTTTTTAGAGTTGAGTTGTTTGGCAATATCCAAACATTGCTGAGACTGGGAGGGGGCTTGGTTCAGAGTAGTGGAGTTAAAACTGTACCACTTCCTTCATCTGAAAATATGTTCTTTCAAATCCTTCTCCCATTAAATAAATAAAAGAGCAATAAATCTCGCGGTGTCTAAAGAGCAGAGGGACATAATCCAAGCAATGAAATAGTTTAAGAAATTAATTGTAGTTACCGAAAGCAAGAGTACTTTCAAAATACATTTAAAGTTCATTTTTTTACTGTTGGGATAATTTAAATAATATTATTTTAATTACATTACACTAATCCAACCATGCATATTAAATAGATAACTTTGATTTGCATTAGCGCAAAAGTAAGGAATTTTTAACAGTGCAATCCTTATTCACAATTTGAAACAAATTAATAGTCAATGGACTGCAACTTATTAAACTGTTTTATAACATCAGATAAAATAAATTAGTACAGTTAACATGTGATTTACATATAACTAGTTAACATGTGCTTTACATAGACCTTTAAGCATATAGTTAGTTATTGTATCCTGAAACTGTTATCATATCCAAGTGTGACTGTTACTGCTGCGTTTTAGTTTTGGGTTCAATCAGATCGCCCATGTTCACCATTTATAATTAGCAAAACAACTCAAGAAAACGATTATTGGCCTTGGCCAGCATGTTGTTGAGATTTTTTTTTATATAGACTACAAACCACACAATGTCCATTTTGACCCCCTGCCAAACAGTCAATTATTAGGAATAATTACGCCTTTAAAGGTTAGTAAATAAGCAAGCAAGCCTATATATTCCAGTTGTACCCAAAATCAGTTTGGAACCTATTCTATATGCACTAGGCCTACATGGCATGCTATCCCAAATAGACTTGCATTACTTAACAGCAGTCAGGGCGAGTCGACTGCTCACTGTTCACGTCTGCACTAATATCTATCGGGAGTTTCTCTCGCCTGCCTCATCAGAGGTGGGGAGAAGAGGCAGCTTCAGAAACGAGCCCATAAAGAGTGAATTTGGGAGTAAATTGTAGAGCTGCCGCCAGCCACGGGCAGTAATTGATTGGTAAGGTCAGAGCTCCCGGTGTCAAATGGCCTGCTCGGTCTCGGTGCACTCTTTCTCTCCTCTCCTTGCTGCTTTGCTTTGGTAAATATTCTGCGCTCGGTCCTGAGGGGTTCAGACTTGTTTTATTAGCCGTCCCAGGTCACTTTATTTCGTAGTTATTTACCAACACATGTCCTCAGCGAAATCCTGTCAGTTCTGCAGGATTGTGGTTTCAAATTCACAGATATGAAAATATGATATAATCCCCACATACCACCACAATTCTGTGGCCTATATATAATTTATCGTGTAAAGTACGCAAAGTAGCCTATTGTTATCATGTTATTGCAATATTATTAACATTAGTAGTAGGCATAATAGTAGCCTATTAGTAGGCTAATCGTTTTTGTTTTTGTTCATATTATGTTTTTAAATCTATCAAACCCACTATTACACTTTTAGGCCTATAAGCTACTGCAACACTACAAGAACAGGAGACATAGAGCTTCTGCACTAACGTCAATCGGTGTGCATTCCATATCTGACATGGTATGATTTTTCAGACAGTAGCCTAGACTTTCATTCTATAAATATCAATATCAATCCTGCCACAATAGCTTTCAAACATTCATAGACACCATTCTTACTAACTATTATCATATCCAATAACATAAATTTGCAACGCGCATTAGGTGATACAACTGGACACCGCACTAGCACTATGTGATGTGAGTGCCTGCCTTTTAGCCCATATAACGTTGCATTTGCAGGTGTGTTTTTCTCCGGTTGCCTACTGGCTGCCCACTCACTATCCATCCCGCTGCAGTTTCCCCGGTATCAGTAACACAAGGCATTGATTTTACGGTAAAGTCACTTTGTAAAAAGAGTGAGTAACTGTGGGCCGCGCTATCACTGTATTACACGGGTATGGTCCACATAACAAGATGAACATTGATTCAGCATTACGGATGATCGATAATGAAATAAGTAACTTCAGGGCCGAATTAAAATGCAAGCTAGTCTTCATGCTGCCAGGCCAAGTCAGGAGTGACAGCGGGGGAAAGTAAAGAGAGAGAGAGAGAGAGAGAGAGAGAGAGAGAGAGAGAGGACAGAGTGGGAGGGGCTAGAGAGCTAGATCCTTATCAGGAAGGACCCTCTGGTACATAGGAGGATGCTCAATCAATTTAGGGATTATTCTCACTGAATAGAGTAATGCTTGTCATGATTGTCATATGGGGTATTTGTATGTATATCTATAATCTGTCCTTCTTTTGAGTAAGGTTTATGATGGATTAAAATGTAGGCTTGACACTTGACCCTATAACTTGACTTCATGACCAAAATATAACCCACGTTATTAAATTATAATGACAATGATAATATCTGCTCCACTCATGGACTAAACTGTAATACTGTAATAAATACTTACCCTGCTTAATATAGGCCTACATTCTCTTATGCTGAATAACTGTGACAAAGGATGGTCAGGCTGACTGACCTGCCACTCAGAGAGAAAATAATATGCCAATGTGGTACAGTCACCAGGCTGATTCAAAGTTACATTGCTATATGTATGTTTATGTTTATCTTTACTCTGTCTGTCCCTAATCCAAAGGTAGACTAATTCAGGGTTTTGCCATGTCTACAGCCAAACATTTACTTGAGGTCATTCCTTGACATATCCTCAGGGTATGCTGAGCCAGGTCCAACACAAACATGCTCCCTCCTCCTCAGCTCCTCAGGGCTAACCTGAAGACAGAGGACCAACTTGAAGACACATGAAAAGGGTCACTCACCAACAGGTATCCCCTGGAAATATTCCATCAATCCCATTGTTATTTGGTTCCATTTGGTTCCACAGCGAAGTGATGAGGTGGATGAATGAAGTGATGAGGTGACGTCCCTGGATAAAGATCTCCACCTGAGTAGTAGCCTCAAGATGCCTCCAGCATTCTGCCCTAACCTACGTATCCTGAATACGACCCCGGTATGCTATAGTCCAGTCATATCAACATGATCTCTTAAACTCACTGCTATATTTCCAGGCTGGTCATATACACATTCCATAGTCCCCTCTCTGTGTCCCTATTATGGGACTTCTTCTTAGTCCGTCCATCAGAAGAAACCAGCAGTCAGTGCCCTTTCATGGCCCCTCGACTGGGTGCTGTGGCCAGACTAATATCAGATTGCCCCTGTTAACAGCTCGGGTCTACTGAGCCAGACAAAGCCTCATCTCTTTCCAGCTGTTGTTGCTGGTCTAGGGCTGGAGGCTGGGCTGGAGGAGCAGCAGCTGTACCAACATGGTGGAGAGGACGTCTTCTTGTGCCAGGTGCTCTGGACACTGCAGGAGGTGGCTGGAGGGGGCCTACTACACAGTCTTGAGTGACTGTCTCTTGTAATGAACCTTATAAGGGAAATCTGCAGTTCAAACAATACCAGTGGTCCCCTTGACAATGTTTTGGCAAATAGCTGAGGGATGGGGCTGGAGAAATGTAACCTCTCTCAAATTCATAGACAGAGCTATGGATGCAAGGGCTGGCCATCAATGATATCAACATTTTAGTTTTTACCATGTTTTCAGGCTATCAGTGTTTGTTTACAATTTTACTTTGTTTACAAACAAAGTAGTAAAACAAACTTATATTTTGGGTTCTGATGGAGTAAGAAAATTTAACAGAGCTTATGAGGCATTTAGAAGTTATATTGTTCAAGAATCAATAGGTATCATACATTAAAAAAAATTGATGTAGATTGCCCCGTTAAATCATGCTGTCAAACTCACCTACGTTTGCCTGTCACAATCTCTGACATGGAAACATGATGTCACAATCTCTGACATGGAAACATGATGTCACAATCTCTGACATGGAAACATGATGTCACAATCTCTGACATGGAAACATGATTTCACAATCTCTGACATGGAAACATGATGTCACAGTCTCTGACATGGAAACATGATGTCACAATCTCTGACATGGAAACATGATGTCACAATCTCTGACATGGAAGCATGAAGAACACATACAATTAGGAGGACACACAAAGTAAGCATTTACATTTCTTTAGCTTACTTTAGTGTTCATTCTTAAACATGTTCACTTACTAGTTATAGTTTTACTCAACAAATGCATGAATGGCAGAGTAAATAGTTTGGAATGACAATTAAAATGGCCCAGCTGTTCTGTTATACTGCTGGATCTGTAGGCCCAGCAGTTCTGTTATGGTGCTGGATCTGTAGGCCCAGCAGTTCTGTTATGGTGCTGGGTCTGTAGGCCCAGCAGTTCTGTTATGGTGCTGGATCTGTAGGCCCAGCAGTTCTGTTATACTGCTGGATCTGTAGGCCCAGCAGTTCTGTTATGGTGCTGGATCTGTAGGCCCAGCAGTTCTGTTATGGTGCTGTATCTGTAGGCCCAGCAGTTCTGTTATGGTGCTGTATCTGTAGGCCCAGCAGTTCTGTTATGGTGCTGGATCTGTAGGCCCAGCAGTTCTGTTATACTGCTGGATCTGTAGGCCCAGCAGTTCTGTTATGGTGCTGGATCTGTAGGCCCAGCAGTTCTGTTATGGCGCTGTATCTGTAGGTCCAGCAGTTCTGTTATGGTGCTGTATCTGTAGGCCCAGCAGTTCTGTTATGGTGCTGTGTCTGTAGGCCCAGTAGTTCTGTTATGGTGCTGGATCTGTAGGCCCAGCAGTTCTGTTATGGTGCTGGATCTGTAGGCCCAGCAGTTCTGTTATACTGCTGGATCTGTAGGCCCAGCAGTTCTGTTATGGTGCTGGATCTGTAGGCCCAGCAGTTCTGTTATGGTGCTGGATCTGTAGGCCCAGCAGTTCTGTTATGGTGCTGTATCTGTAGGCCCAGCAGTTCTGTTATGGTGCCGGGTCTGTAGGCCCAGCAGTTCTGTTATGGTGCCGGATCTGTAGGCCCAGCAGTTCTGTTATGGTGCCGGATCTGTAGGCCCAGCAGTTCTGTTATACTGCTGGATCTGTAGGCCCAGCAGTTCTGTTATGGTGCTGGGTCTGTAGGCCCAGCAGTTCTGTTATGATGCCGGGTCAGTAGGCCGAGCAGTTCTGTTATGGTGCCAGGTCTGTAGGCCCAGCAGTTCTGTTATGGTGCCGGGTCTGTAGGCCCAGCAGTTCTGTTATGGTGCCGGGTCTGTAGGCCCTCACTGTAAGCCTAAGACTAGTAGTTATGTTGTGGTTCTGGGTCTATGTAGACCTAGTAGTTCTGTTATGGTTCTCGGTCTGTGTAGACCTGTTAGTTCTGTTCTGGTTCTGGATCTGTGTAGACCTTTTACAGATGTAGAATCTTAATTTGAGCCAGTTTGCTTCAACAGGAAAATAATCCTGAAGCAATAGGAAATGTGAATTATTATGTGGATTATAATTAATGGACATCTTTGTAGGGGTTGATACATTTGTTCGTTAGGGCAAATCAAGTCTGAAATTTCAAAGTCAAATGACAAACTTCAGAAGCCTTTTAATACTCAAATACACTACAAGTTTGCATCCCCTGCTGTGCAGAAAAATGCTCAGCAACAAAAGAGTGATCAAATGAAGATCCTACATCTGAAGTTATGTTATGGTTGTGGGGCTGTGTAGACCTATTAGTTATGCTATGGTTCTGGGTGTGTCTGCAGGCCAAACAGTTCTGTTTTGATTATGTAGGCCTAGCAGTTGTGCTATGGTAGGCCTAGCTAGTCAATGTAGTCAGTGTTATTGAGTTTCTCAGCATGCTGACAGAGTGAGGTCAGAGAAGACTTTACCACCACCACTTAAACCTCAGCAGGCAGCTTTGAGAAGGATGTACTCACCTAGAATACATTACCTTATTAATGAACAAGATGATACCAAGCAGCGAATGACAAAGTGTGTATGTGTGCGCGTGTGTGTACAACTGTACACACATGATTATCTGAAATACAGAAATAGGCCATGACATTATTATGATGACAACAAAGATGGTAGGCTTATGAATGGAAGCAATAACAGGCTCTTGCTATAAAAAGTGAAATGACAACGTACCACCCAGACTATATTTATATTTTCCATGTAAACAAAGCTAATTGGGCATACCTAACACTGTTTAAATCATAACAAGGAAGCAAAGCATCAGTGGCATTTTATCAGATTGGCCCATTCAGCAGCCCTAGCATAGCCAGCCAGGTTACCCGTGATACAAGTCATTATTCGACGTCCATTCATGTATGAGGATGTTGGGAGATGATGTGGAAACCGTCCACTAGGGGCAATGTTGAGCGTTGTTATCATCTGCCTCTGGTGCCAAAGCTTGCATTTTCGAATCCAGCAAAAAAGGTTGTTTTTGAGATTTTAGTTTTAAGCCTATCCCAAACCTTAACCCTTACCTTAACCATTCAGAGTTAACACCTAACCTTAAGATTTCGGAGTTAACGCCTAAAGTTAACCCTAACCTTAAAAATTAGGGGTTAATCCCTTAATTTAACTTTAAACCCTTTGAAATTTGACATTTGTAATAACTTCGAAATTTGATGCATGGATGAACGTCTAATTCTGAAGTGAGACTGTGAGAGCTAGTTGCAGCACAGCATGCTGGTTTTGGCTCAGACACATCACTTTTGTTTGCAGCCAACAGTAATTGTTTTTAGATTTAGATTTTGCAGTTGACTTTTGAAATAGAGCAAATGTTAACACCCCCTCCCTGTGTTTATATGATATGTATGTGTGTGTGTGTGCTTGTGCATATATATATGTGTACTCTACAGAAAGGGACACGTGTGTGTGTGTGTGTGTGTGTGTGTGTGTGTGTGTGTGTGTGTGTGTGTGTGTGTGTGTGTGTGTGTGTGTGTGTGTGTGTGTGTGTGTGTGTGTG
>NC_092118.1:27597224-27712224 GCF_045679555.1 Salvelinus alpinus
CAGATCTCAGGGATTGCCTCTGTGTACTCGGGCTGGTTGGACTTAAATGACTTGTTGTATTATTGATGACTTCATATGTGGTTACGTTATCGCTGTCTAGAGATGCAGGAAATGTCATTATCTTGTGATGTGAGGAGCTTTTTGAAGGCAAACTTCAGTCTGATTATCCCTTCCATATTTACTATGCCAGGAAATAATCTAGGTAACACATTTCCACTATTTTCATTGTTGTTAGCTATATGCATAACTAGCGCTATACCTATTGAAAATGGAAAATGGTATTGAATGCATGAAATGTATGAAATTCAAAATATTTTCAGGTTTACCTCTAATCTAATTTAAATTTCCACATGCACTCGCCAATACCTTTGTATTTTATTGCAGTCTTTGGACCACCATGTGCTGTTGGATAAATAACAAAAACAGAGAGGTCAAAGATCATTGTCAATTAGTACCTACCCAGATAAGCAATTACCAGTCACCAGTGGGGATGGAGATTGCACCATTTTTCATCAGCCAGCCTTGCTTTCAGACGCCACTGTGCTTTACATGCATGTCAGAGTCAGAAGCATGCAGCAGTGGGATATTGTCGTAGAGGCTGTTGGAGATGATTAGAGCTGTGTTCTTAGTTGCCATATTAAAGACAAACAGCTGAGGCCTGATTCGGCACATGAATACATATTTGGCTACACATAGTATTTCCATTCAGGGCCCTTTTTCATTGTCATCTTGAAAGGCAATTGTGTGTAAGGGTGTGTGAGAGTGTGATTGCATGTGTGTGTTTCTGTGTGTATCTTAAATGGTAGAGGTTCAAAAGGCCAGCCAAAAGGCTGTCTATTCACTCCCGCCTATCAATGCAGTTGTATGAGATTTATCAATGTAGCAGATTTGAACAATGCATCAGACATTCAGACAGCTTTTCCTACCAGTTCTGATTTAGTCATCATTGGCATATTAATTTCATGGGACTTCCGTCCCCACTCTACCACATATGTCATTCTGATTTGTGCCTCAGTGCTTACATTATAACAGGACCAGCTCCCAGAATGCATTGCAGGAGTGTACATACATACAGTATACAGAAGAGAGTCATATGCAGAGTCAGACATAGCTTTCCTGTTGTGATTTTCTCTTTCTCTTTTTCCTTGGCAGTGTTAGTCGTGTCCCCAGTCAAACCCTGGCTGACGAGTGTAGTGTAGGGTGTGTAGCACACACACACACACACACACACACACACACACACACACACACACACACACACACACACACACACACACACACACACACACACACACACACACACACACACACACACACACACACACACACACACACACACACACACACACACACACATATTGAGGGCTGATGGCTGTGGCTGGGACCCGGGACAGACAGTGTAGAGACCAAGGAGATGGGACAGGAGAAAGGCCTTCTAAATCAGCCAGCAATCCAAAGGCCTCCCATAAATCCTCCAAATGGGCTGGGGTGGGGGACGTAAAGCACACCTGCAAGACTTATGTAAGTCTTATTAAACCATAAATTGCTAACACCAGCCCCTTGCTGGAGCTGTTCCCCGCTAGAATAAATCTCAGAGTGCACTTGATGTGATGAGAGAGGGAGAGAGACAGATAGAGGGAGAAAGACAGAGAGAGAGAGAGAGGGAGAGAGAGAGATAGAGGGAGAGAGACAGAGAGAGGGAGAGAGACAGAGAGAGAGAGGGAGAGAGACAGATAGAGGGAGAAAGACAGAGAGAGAGAGGGAGAGAGGGAGATAGAGGGAGAGAGACAGAGAGAGAGAGAGAGACAGAGAGAGAGAGAGGGAGAGAGACAGATAGAGGGAGAAAGACAGAGAGAGAGGGAGACAGAGAGAGAGAGAGGGAGAGAGACAGATAGAGGGAGAAAGACAGAGAGAGAGAGAGGGAGAGAGACAGATAGAGGGAGAAAGACAGAGAGAGAGAGAGGGAGAGAGACAGATAGAGGGAGAAAGACAGACAGAGAGAGAGAGAGTAGGAGAGAAGAAGGAAAAAGGATTGTGAAGGTATGACAGCGTAGTGTAGCAGTTTGATGGTATGCAGACAGTAATAGTATTTGATTGTGGCTAACAGCTTAACACCTTCACCAGCTGCCTGAGGAGAGGGCTGAGGATGGGGGAGAGGAGGGAGAGGAGGGAGATGAGGGAGAGCGAAGACGGGAGGATGAGGACCAGGTCCAAGTCGTTCATGCTCACCAGACTGTTAGTGGTTCCATAATGTATTATATATCACCCTCCTCCTCAATGTCCACCTCCCCTGGCTCTGGCCCCACCCCACCCCCCTCCCCTGGCTCTGGCCCCGCCCCTGGCCCTGCCATCACATTATGTGCCCTGGTAACAGGGTCGGAGACTGTGTGTGGTGTGTGCCTGTGTATAACACTGCCATGTTTGTCAGGGTAAAAGCCTGAGTTCCAGCGCTCCTGTGCCTTGCCTGGTGAGTTCCCATCACCACACACCCACACTCTCCTCTCCTCCCTTCTACCTCTGCCTCTGAGGGGCCGGGGCCCCTGAATTAAACATCAAAGCACACAGGAGCGCCCGCATCAACTGCCATAAAACACACACACACACACGGCACAGGGAGGGAGGCGGAGGGAGGATATTCATATGGGAAGAGCAGGTCAGCAGATCGCTCATACACACACTTTCGAAGCAGATTCATTTGTTCACAAAATGGCGATGTTGTGAGCGAGGTTACTGATTTCCGCATGCCATCTGTTTTCTCCCAGGCTTTGGCTAGCTTTCTACTGGCACTGCTGCCACTCCCATATAGTGTCTCTATTCAGGTAGACTGAGAGGACAGTACACATAGCTTTCTACTGGCACTGCTGCCACTCCCATATAGTGTCTCTGTTCAGGTAGACTGAGTGGACAGTACACATAGCTTTCTACTGGCAGTCCTGTCACTCCCATATAGTGTCTCTGTTCAGGTAGACTGAGTGGACAGTACACATAGCTTTCTACTGGCAGTCCTGCCACTCCCATATAGTGTCTCTGTTCAGGTAGACTGAGTGGACAGTACACATAGCTTTCTACTGGCAGTCCTGTCACTCCCATATAGTGTCTCTGTTCAGGTAGACTGAGTGGACAGTACACATAGCTTTCTACTGGCAGTCCTGCCACTCCCATATAGTGTCTCTGTTCAGGTAGACTGAGTGGACAGTACACATAGCTTTCTACTGGCAGTCCTGCCACTCCCATATAGTGTCTCTGTTCAGGTAGACTGAGTGGACAGTACACATAGCTTTCTACTGGCAGTCCTGCCACTCCCATATAGTGTCTCTGTTCAGGTAGACTGAGAGGACAGTACACATAGCTTTCTACTGGCAGTCCTGCCACTCCCATATAGTGTCTCTGTTCAGGTAGACTGAGTGGACAGTACACATAGCTTTCTACTGGCAGTCCTGCCACTCCCATATAGTGTCTCTGTTCAGGTAGACTGAGAGGACAGTACACATAACTTTCTACTGGCAGTCCTGCCACTCCCATATAGTGTCTCTGTTCAGGTAGACTGAGAGGACAGTACACATAGCTTTCTACTGGCACTGCTGCCACTCCCATATAGTGTCTCTGTTCAGGTAGACTGAGAGGACAGTACACATAGCTTTCTACTGGCACTGCTGCCACTCCCATATAGTGTCTCTGTTCAGGTAGACTGAGAGGACAGTACACATAACTTTCTACTGGCAGTCCTGCCACTCCCATATAGTGTCTCTGTTCAGGTAGACTGAGTGGACAGTACACATAGCTTTCTACTGGCACTGCTGCCACTCCCATATAGTGTCTCTGTTCAGGTAGACTGAGAGGACAGTACACATAACTTTCTACTGGCAGTCCTGCCACTCCCATATAGTGTCTCTGTTCAGGTAGACTGAGAGGACAGTACACATAGCTTTCTACTGGCAGTCCTGTCACTCCCATATAGTGTCTCTGTTCAGGTAGACTGAGTGGACAGTACACATAGCTTTCTACTGGCACTGCTGCCACTCCCATATAGTGTCTCTGTTCAGGTAGACTGAGAGGACAGTACACATAGCTTTCTACTGGCAGTCCTGCCACTCCCATATAGTGTCTCTGTTCAGGTAGACTGAGTGGACAGTACACATAGCTTTCTACTGGCAGTCCTGTCACTCCCATATAGTGTCTCTGTTCAGGTAGACTGAGAGGACAGTACACATAGCTTTCTACTGGCAGTCCTGCCACTCCCATATAGTGTCTCTGTTCAGGTAGACTGAGAGGACAGTACACATAGCTTTCTACTGGCAGTCCTGTCACTCCCATATAATGTCTCTGTTCAGGTAGACTGAGTGGACAGTACACATAACTTTCTACTGGCACTGCTGCCACTCCCATATAGTGTCTCTGTTCAGGTAGACTGAGAGGACAGTACACATAGCTTTCTACTGGCAGTCCTGTCACTCCCATATAGTGTCTCTGTTCAGGTAGACTGAGAGGACAGTACACATAGCTTTCTACTGGCAGTCCTGCCACTCCCATATAGTGTCTCTGTTCAGGTAGACTGAGAGGACAGTACACATAGCTTTCTACTGGCAGTCCTGGCACTCCCATATAGTGTCTCTGTTCAGGTAGACTGAGAGGACAGTACACATAGCTTTCTACTGGCAGTCCTGGCACTCCCATATAGTGTCTCTGTTCAGGTAGACTGAGAGGACAGTACACATAGCTTTCTACTGGCAGTCCTGCCACTCCCATATAGTGTCTCTGTTCAGGTAGACTGAGTGGACAGTACACATAGCTTTCTACTGGCAGTCCTGCCACTCCCATATAGTGTCTCTGTTCAGGTAGACTGAGAGGACAGTACACATAGCTTTCTACTGGCAGTCCTGTCACTCCCATATAGTGTCTCTGTTCAGGTAGACTAAGAGGACAGTACACATAGCTTTCTACTGGCAGTCCTGCCACTCCCATATAGTGTCTCTGTTCAGGTAGACTGAGAGGACAGTACACATAGCTTTCTACTGGCAGTCCTGCCACTCCCATATAGTGTCTCTGTTCAGGTAGACTGAGTGGACAGTACACATAACTTTCTACTGGCACTGCTGCCACTCCCATATAGTGTCTCTGTTCAGGTAGACTGAGTGGACAGTACACATAGCTTTCTACTGGCAGTCCTGCCACTCCCATATAGTGTCTCTGTTCAGGTAGACTGAGAGGACAGTACACATAGCTTTCTACTGGCAGTCCTGCCACTCCCATATAGTGTCTCTGTTCAGGTAGACTGAGTGGACAGTACACATAGCTTTCTACTGGCAGTCCTGCCACTCCCATATAGTGTCTCTGTTCAGGTAGACTGAGTGGACAGTACACATAGCTTTCTACTGGCAGTCCTGCCACTCCCATATAGTGTCTCTGTTCAGGTAGACTGAGAGGACAGTACACATAGCTTTCTACTGGCAGTCCTGCCACTCCCATATAGTGTCTCTGTTCAGGTAGACTGAGAGGACAGTACACATAGCTTTCTACTGGCAGTCCTGCCACTCCCATATAGTGTCTCTGTTCAGGTAGACTGAGAGGACAGTACACATAGCTTTCTACTGGCAGTCCTGCCACTCCCATATAGTGTCTCTGTTCAGGTAGACTGAG
This sequence comes from Salvelinus alpinus, assembly GCF_045679555.1. Classification (NCBI taxonomy): domain Eukaryota; kingdom Metazoa; phylum Chordata; class Actinopteri; order Salmoniformes; family Salmonidae; genus Salvelinus; species Salvelinus alpinus. The sequence continues at coordinate 27,602,862 of NC_092118.1, forward strand.
TGGACAGTACACATAGCTTTCTACTGGCACTGCTGCCACTCCCATATAGTGTCTCTGTTCAGGTAGACTGAGAGGACAGTACACATAGCTTTCTACTGGCAGCCCTGCCACTCCCATATAGTGTCTCTGTTCAGGTAGACTGAGTGGACAGTACACATAGCTTTCTACTGGCAGTCCTGCCACTCCCATATAGTGTCTCTGTTCAGGTAGACTGAGTGGACAGTACACATAGCTTTCTACTGGCACTGCTGCCACTCCCATATAGTGTCTCTGTTCAGGTAGACTGAGAGGACAGTACACATAGCTTTCTACTGGCAGTCCTGCCACTCCCATATAGTGTCTCTGTTCAGGTAGACTGAGTGGACAGTACACATAACTTTCTACTGGCACTGCTGCCACTCCCATATAGTGTCTCTGTTCAGGTAGACTGAGAGGACAGTACACATAGCTTTCTACTGGCAGTCCTGCCACTCCCATATAGTGTCTCTGTTCAGGTAGACTGAGTGGACAGTACACATAGCTTTCTACTGGCAGTCCTGCCACTCCCATATAGTGTCTCTGTTCAGGTAGACTGAGAGGACAGTACACATAGCTTTCTACTGGCAGTCCTGCCACTCCCATATAGTGTCTCTGTTCAGGTAGACTGAGAGGACAGTACACATAGCTTTCTACTGGCAGTCCTGCCACTCCCATATAGTGTCTCTGTTCAGGTAGACTGAGAGGACAGTACACATAGCTTTCTACTGGCAGTCCTGCCACTCCCATATAGTGTCTCTGTTCAGGTAGACTGAGAGGACAGTACACATAGCTTTCTACTGGCAGTCCTGCCACTCCCATATAGTGTCTCTGTTCAGGTAGACTGAGAGGACAGTACACATAGCTTTCTACTGGCAGTCCTGCCACTCCCATATAGTGTCTCTGTTCAGGTAGACTGAGAGGACAGTACACATAGCTTTCTACTGGCAGTCCTGCCACTCCCATATAGTGTCTCTGTTCAGGTAGACTGAGAGGACAGTACACATAGCTTTCTACTGGCAGTCCTGCCACTCCCATATAGTGTCTCTGTTCAGATAGACTGAGAGGACAGTACACATAGCTTTCTACTGGCAGTCCTGCCACTCCCATATAGTGTCTCTGTTCAGGTAGACTGAGAGGACAGTACACATAGCTTTCTACTGGCAGTCCTGCCACTCCCATATAGTGTCTCTGTTCAGGTAGACTGAGTGGACAGTACACATAGCTTTCTACTGGCAGTCCTGCCACTCCCATATAGTGTCTCTGTTCAGGTAGACTGAGTGGACAGTACACATAGCTTTCTACTGGCAGTCCTGCCACTCCCATATAGTGTCTCTGTTCAGGTAGACTGAGTGGACAGTACACATAGCTTTCTACTGGCAGTCCTGCCACTCCCATATAGTGTCTCTGTTCAGGTAGACTGAGTGGACAGTACACATAGCTTTCTACTGGCAGTCCTGCCACTCCCATATAGTGTCTCTGTTCAGGTAGACTGAGAGGACAGTACACATAGCTTTCTTCTGGCAGTCCTGCCACTCCCATATAGTGTCTCTGTTCAGGTAGACTGAGAGGACAGTACACATAGCTTTCTACTGGCAGTCCTGCCACTCCCATATAGTGTCTCTGTTCAGGTAGACTGAGAGGACAGTACACATAGCTTTCTACTGGCACTGCTGCCACTCCCATATAGTGTCTCTGTTCAGGTAGACTGAGAGGACAGTACACATAGCTTTCTACTGGCAGTCCTGCCACTCCCATATAGTGTCTCTGTTCAGGTAGACTAAGAGGACAGTACACATAGCTTTCTACTGGCAGTCCTGCCACTCCCATATAGTGTCTCTGTTCAGGTAGACTGAGTGGACAGTACACATAGCTTTCTACTGGCACTGCTGTCACTCCCATATAGTGTCTCTGTTCAGGTAGACTGAGTGGACAGTACACATAGCTTTCTACTGGCAGTCCTGCCACTCCCATATAGTGTCTCTGTTCAGGTAGACTGAGAGGACAGTACACATAGCTTTCTACTGGCAGTCCTGCCACTCCCATATAGTGTCTCTGTTCAGGTAGACTGAGTGGACAGTACACATAGCTTTCTACTGGCAGTCCTGTCACTCCCATATAGTGTCTCTGTTCAGGTAGACTGAGTGGACAGTACACATAGCTTTCTACTGGCAGTCCTGTCACTCCCATATAGTGTCTCTGTTCAGGTAGACTGAGAGGACAGTACACATAGCTTTCTACTGGCAGTCCTGCCACTCCCATATAGTGTCTCTGTTCAGGTAGACTGAGAGGACAGTACACATAGCTTTCTACTGGCAGTCCTGCCACTCCCATATAGTGTCTCTGTTCAGGTAGACTGAGTGGACAGTACACATAGCTTTCTACTGGCAGTCCTGCCACTCCCATATAGTGTCTCTGTTCAGGTAGACTGAGTGGACAGTACACATAGCTTTCTACTGGCAGTCCTGCCACTCCCATATAGTGTCTCTGTTCAGGTAGACTAAGAGGACAGTACACATAGCTTTCTACTGGCAGTCCTGTCACTCCCATATAGTGTCTCTGTTCAGGTAGACTGAGAGGACAGTACATATAGCTTTCTACTGGCAGTCCTGTCACTCCCATATAATGTCTCTGTTCAGGTAGACTGAGTGGACAGTACACATAACTTTCTACTGGCAGTCCTGCCACTCCCATATAGTGTCTCTGTTCAGGTAGACTGAGAGGACAGTACACATAGCTTTCTACTGGCAGTCCTGCCACTCCCATATAGTGTCTCTGTTCAGGTAGACTGAGAGGACAGTACACATAGCTTTCTACTGGCAGTCCTGCCACTCCCATATAGTGTCTCTGTTCAGGTAGACTGAGAGGACAGTACACATAGCTTTCTACTGGCAGTCCTGCCACTCCCATATAGTGTCTCTGTTCAGGTAGACTGTGAGGACACTACATTCCAGCAGGTAGAATACAGATACAGTACATGAGACAAAGGTGAACATAGGTTTTTCCTTTTTACCAAAACTGTGTTTTCATTAAATATACAGGGACTCATCAGTTAAAATACTTGCAATAACTAGTTCCAATTGTTGAACATGATTGATGCTTGGGCTGCCATGGTGCATGATGGTAGATTTGGTTGTTGGGCCACCATCAGGGTTTTGTGACTCCCACTCTTCCTGGGCTAAAATCACTGTGTATCTCCATGTGGAGGTACGTTGTGTGGGGAAATACAGAACGTCGGAAGATGATGTCAGTTTTCTCGTCAGAAATAAACGTTTGTCCAAGAAACGACGTGAGACTGTGATATCTGATTGTTCAAACATCCAGCTAATGGTACAGCTGCTGCTGTGTGTTTTTCTCTACCTACCTACACACACACACACACACACACACACACACACACACACACACACACACACACACACACACACACACACACACACACACACACACACACACACACACACACACACACACACACACACACACACACACACACACACACACACACACACACACACACACACACGTGTCCCTTTCTGTTTGCGCTTGTGGAGGGCACATGTGACTGAGCCAATTAGCAAGAAGACGGTAAACAGCCTTTTTGAGGTGATGAAGCTGAGTTGTTATATTTGAAGTAGAGACTATGCATGCTGCTGTGGCATTAGGGCAGATTGAGGATGTTTGTGCCGTGTGTCTGCGCTCCGCCTATGTGGCGTATACACACAGCTTTGGGTTATAAAAGGGCTTTTTGTTACCTTTCTGTGTGTCAGTGTCACAGGCATGTCAGTCTCAGGGTTAGTGCAGAGCAGCAGCTGCAGGGGGGGAGTGCACATTGATCTTCCTGTAGAGTACAGATACCGTCATTTAACTTACTACTGAGGGACTTTTGGGGAGGTACTGCTGGGGAGATATACTGCTGGGGAGATATACTGCTGGGGAGAGGTACTGCTGGGGAGAGGTACTGCTGGGGAGAGGTACTGCTGGGGAGAGGTACTGCTAGGGAAATATATTGCTGGGGAGAGGTACTGCTGGGGAGAGGTGATGTGTGCTGCCCCTGAAAATAGCCCAGAAAATATTGATGTATTTTGTGCATTCTAATTAGTTGGGAATATGGACAGGAGCATGCTGTCTTGTAATTGGTTAAGATTTTCTACACTAACTATGGCTCTTAACGTATTCATAATAAATACTGTCTATCTATAGTCGTTGAATGAGATAATCACAAGATAATAATGAGATAGTGATTCAGTCTAGCAGATGGACGGAGGTGAGATGAAGAGGTGCATCCTCTTTGGGTCCTCATTCTTCAATTAAACTCACTTAGTCTGTGTATAAAGGTCTCATTCATTCCAGTGACACCCAGACTTCCCAACACACTCCTCTACACAGTGCAGAAATGTAGAGGTGCTCATAAATCTCTATTTCACTGTGATATTTCTCTATGTCGAGAGGCAAAATCATCTCCTAATGTGTGTTAGAAGCAGAAACAATGGACAGCCGTCATGTGTGGTGGTGGTGGTGTGGTTCTATGATGGGGAGATCACTCTTGTTTTTATCCCATCTCTGTTTAGAGATAATCACTGGTTGTCCCAAACACCTGCGCTTCGATTGGCCTGACCTGCCGCCCAAATGAGCGCAATTAATGACAATTACCCCCTAGGTGTCAACACAGAGACATTAACGAATAGGAAACTAGGGATGCGTCCCAAATGGTACCCTATTCCCTATATAATGAACCACTTTTGACTAGAGCCCTTTCCAAAGTTGTGCACTATATAGGGAATAGGGTGCCATTGGGATGCAGGCCGAGCCATCAGGAGAGACCAGGCGTTTGTCCTCCAAGTAAATATGTAATGATTACTTCTGTAAAGCAGCATGGTTGGAGTAGGTTGGTGAGGCGAGGCTCACTACCAGGGCAATCTATTTGTGTTTGCCTCAGCTCAATGGTGGCTGGTTAAGCAGGCTGGACAAAGCAGAAAGGATGGACTTGAGTCTCTGGTGCAGCCAGGCTAGGTGGAGGGGAGCAGTAACTAGACCAGAGGTGTGTGTATGGGATTTCTCATCACATGATGATCAGAGTGGATGCAATGGTCCAGAAATAGTTTCTACACCGGTGTCTGGTTGTATAGGGAATGTTGTTGTCATTGTAATTCACCTTGACTCTTCTTCTAGTATCAAATCAAATCAAATGTTGTTGGTCACATGCACCAAATACAATAGGTGTAGACTTTACAGTGAAATGCTTACTTACGAGCCCATTCCCAACATTGCAGAGTTCAAAAAGTAAGACAAATTTTTGCTAAATATAAAGGAAATAGTAACACAATAAAAACAATGACAAGGCTATATATGAGGAGTACCAGTACTGAGTTAATGTGCAGGGGTACAAAGTAATTAAGGTAATTGAGTACTGAGTCAATGTGCAGGGGTACGAGGTAGTTGAGGTAATTGAGTACTGAGTCAATGTGCAGGGGTACGAGGTAGTTGAGGTAATTGAGTACTGAGTCAATGTGCAGGCGTACGAGGTAGTTGAGGTAATTGAGTACTGAGTCAATGTGCAGGGGTACGAGGTAGTTGAGGTAATTGAGTACTGAGTCAATGTGCAGGGGTACGAGGTAGTTGAGGTAATTGAGGTAATACAAGTATTGAAGTAATAGTATGCACTATATTTCAATAGCTATGCAGCTCCATGGTTGAACTATATTCCATATAGGATTTATAATTGTTTAGTCCTTTGTGGGTCATGTATGGAAAGGTGTTTACAAATAGTTTACAAATTGCTTCATATTCTTACACATGGATGTCAATATCACTCAATCCATAATTCATTCTGCATAGTAATGTTTATTTGACTGCATGGTGGCAGTACCTGGCAGTTGGAAGCGGCCCTGTATGTAAATAGTGTTGTCTGTAAGGGCAGTGTAGGGCCTGGTTCTGAGCCTGTTTCCCACGTGGGAGAACTGAGGTGCAGAACTCTAACCCCCTTTTTCCTTTTGTGGGCTTAGCCCCCGTTCCCTCTCCATTCCCTCTCACCTAGCATTAGCATAAATGCATTAAAATGTGAATAGGAATTAATTTGGACTTTCCCCTCCATAGGAATTAATGGAAGTTTGTACAGCGTCTCTTCTCTCTCTCAGACGTCGACAGCGACGGCTCGGTGGCGGGCTCACTCTCTCCTCAACAGTCCATAAATATTAATATTAATACGCCATCACATTTAAAGGTAGCGCTTGGGTAAAGCGTATACAGAATATTATTAGAGATCATGATACGCTTCTCATGAGAAGAACACTTGATGGAGTGCTATTGCCTTGCCGTTGTGATCTGTAAAATCCAATCTACAAACAGGCACAAAAATAAGTTATTTTCAGAAAGACTTGGAGATTAGGCTGGGTGAATGGTGTCTGTCTAAAGCCATTAGCCTGGTTGGGATTTACACTGTGCAGACTTGAGAGAAGGCAGGCAGGCAGGCAGGCAGAGACCTTCTTCCTCTTCCTCTGAGTGCATCCCAAATGACACCCTATTCCCTATATAGTACACTACTTTTGACCAGGGCCCATAGGGAATAGGGTTCCATTTGGGATGCACCCTCTACCAGAGTTGGTCCACACGGCTGTATCTACATTATACAGCCCAGCAGATAATCACAGCAGATAACTATTATCATCGTCTCAACGCATCACTTCAGTCTAGTCAGTCACAGAATAAAACGTTTTCAGACTTTTCATAGAAAAATTACCATATTCAGATTCCTTCTCAAGGACTGTAGGTCCCTGTCTGTTGTGTTTGGGCCATTGGATGCCATCAAGCATACTGGGGTGCTCAGATGACAACAACAAGTTTAGTTATTCATTCATTGCTTCATTTTTAATGCCAATCTTTCTTTGTGTCAGATGGTTTACCAATGTGTGGTCTGTGGTTGTTGTTTTGATGGCCTTTCTACGCTTTATTGTTTTGGTCAGAACTCAGTAGAGCATCAGAGTTGTCTACAGAGCAAGGAGGGTGTCTTGTCAATATATTCCGCAGGCTGGGGGGCCCCCTCCACCAAATTATTAGGAAAAATATAAGCACCCAACAAATTATTATTATTATTAGGCACGCACGCACGCACGCACGCACGCACGCACGCACGCACGCACGCACGCACGCACGCACGCACGCACACACACACACACACACACACACACACACACACACACACACACACACACACACACACACACACACACACACACACACACACACACACACACACTCAGCCTGCCTGAGGAGTGCTGATCCAGACAGGTCAGAGTGATCAAGGTGAGACATTGTGCTGTTGAGCCCAGTCAGGGAAGTACATTGAAGAGGGAGGCCTGTATAGGTGTGGGTGAGCTGAACGCTGCAGGCAGCCACCCTCGGTGCCTCAGTCAACACTACCGCCTTTAATCTTTGGCACTGCAATCTTTTACTCCACTTGCATTAGTCAATAGACTTTGACTTTGTTCTGGGAGAGAATGCGGGTGTGAGGCTGGAGATGTATGATGTAAAAGAAGAAAAGAAAAGTAACAACAGAATACACAAATCAATTACTGGGGCAAAGACGCTATGGACAGCTTGACGGTATGTCAATATTGTTCACATGCTGAGCGATAATAGGCCCAAGCATGTTTTTATGCCAAGTATTGTGATTCAGATATATCTCCATTGACAGAAATATAATAGCCTACAGGGAAGGACTGGATTTTGAAATAAAATGACCAAAATGCATTTTGACATTTTCATCAGTCAATGCACAATACTGGCTACTTGAAAAATAAAAAAGACCTCTGTGCCCTAAGATATGTTAATTCCATGCTTATATAATATCATTTACATCTATATTTAATCATCTGCATTGCAACATGGCTCAAGATAACAGAACAGCAGCATTTAGTATGCCGCAATGAAAGTGCCCATTATAGTGCAGCATCTGCTTGTGTGGTTTTGTGCTGCATTGGTGGCCATCTTGTTTTTCCAGTCATTCAGAGCTGAGCTGAGGTTATGTTTGTGCATCGGGTCTCTCCTGTAGCGGGTTCATCCGGGTCGCCCCGCTCTGTGAGCCCTCATCACCAGGCCAGCCAATGACTCTCTCTGCCACTCGCCCGCTCTGCCCGCCAATCGCTTACTCTTCTCCGCTCCTTCACAATCCCTATAAACTCTCATAATTGCCGCATTAAACTTTAGTTTATTATTTTTCTCCAGGTGCAGGTGTGCGGATGATATGAGCCCCAGGTTGCATTTACATACAAATTGAAGGTTTTTATTAATCAGGCGGGCAACAGGAATCAAACGGCAACACTCCATCAGCCCTTTAAATACATTTGGTGACATTTTTACCGAGCATTAGCATGATAGGGCAAGCGGAGTATAATGTACCAATGATTGCTTTTCCATTGAAAGCACAAACGGTTTCATTTTTCCTGTCATCTCAAATAAGTGTTAAAGAGGGTTTGGAGGCTATTGTGCGAGCGCCGTATGCTGGGGACTTAGGACCGCTGATGGCCATATTAAATAACCATTAGCGCCTGAGCTTAGATCATTGTGGCATCCGCCTCCCTCCTCTCTGAATTTATACTGGGATTTCAAATGAAGGCAAGCTGTGCCCTGCTCTTTCATAAAGTGCTCCAACCCTCTCCATTTTTCCTCAAACAAAATGCATTACAACGGTAATTTTGTGACTGTTAAGATAACTAGCGTTAACAAGCACTTAATTAAATTGTACAATAAATAGCCGTCTGCAGCCTTATCTCTCCTCCAGAGCGGCGGCGGTAGGAGGCTCCAATGCTCAGACCGGCTGTTCCCCAGCTCGTTTGCAGATTAATTGCTTTTCTGTCTGGCGAAAGCTGCCTCTTCTGCAGCCAGATTGTAAATAGCCAGATAGGGAGTTTATCAATCAGGAGCTCTACCTCACTGATCTCCTCATCCACACACTGCCTGCCTGCATATCTGTCTGCATAGGCCTCTCTCTCATCACACACAGAAACACAACACAGGCTGCCATTACCACAGAACAGTGATTAGTAGAGGGCTGTGTTTTGTTTGTGTGTTCCTGCATTTGTGTATAAGCTTATTTATGTGTTTTCTTTACATGTTTGTCTATGGAAGTACCTAACAGAAGGATTGTGTGTACATTCCGGAATGTTTTCATAACCTGTATTCGGCACTGCATTTATGTCCTGTCTGTATAGGTAGGACTACGTATTTATACATTTTTATGGGTTGGACATTTGTATTTCATTTAAGTGTGTACTGGGTATGTACAAATGGGCCTAGAGTGTATCACAGGGGTTAATCAAACACAAGCTGAACGTAAACTCAGCCGGGGCTCTGTGAGACATGAGAGAAGTGACTGCTAGTATTTACTGTAATAAAAGTTAACAGCGGTCAGTCAAACCCCTCAGGATCACATTACTCCTCAGACATGTGGCTGCATAGAGCTACCTACCTCCTCCTAGTGTGCGTCCCAAATGGCACCCTATTCCTTTTATAGTGCACTACTTTTGACCAGGGCCCATTGGGCTGGAGTCAAAAGTAGTTCACTATGTAGGGAAAAGGGTGCTATTTGGAATGCAAGCGTTCTTCTAGCTGCTTTATGGACTTTGTCCTCAGAGAGCAACCTGTGTGAAGTTGAACTCTGTTGTTTTCAAAAGGGAGAAAAGAAAACACGTAAAAGCAAACTTCCCTGGATCAGCTGCCCCCTGAAGCTGTCCTTTGCCTGTGTCCCACCCTTAACCCTTCAGGTGATAAATCTGCCCTGAGTTACTGTGTGTGTGTGTGTGATTGTGTGTGGGGGGGGGGGGGGTCTGGGGGAAGACCCCCATGCAGGACGACCCCTGTCTGTACCACACAACACATCCTGTTGGTGTCGTTAACACAGTCATATTTCATGTCATGACAACACATGTTCACCTACATTTTGTAGTGATTTAGTGAACATTTATATACTATCTACTTTTTATTAGATGTCGATGCAACATTGATGTCCTGGATGTACTGCAATTACATAAGCTGTTAGTGTATCTGTCTCAGGATTGTAATAGTTAGTTAACTTAGTTATTTTCCTTTATAGGTTCTAGGATCCTGGGCCACACCAACACAGACAGAGTCAGAGGTAAGTACAAAATATACGCTATTCACTCTGTGACATATCTGCAGTAAGTTCTAGAAAGCTGAAATCAATCCTTTCAAAAAGAGTCAAAGTGTGCTCCATGCTAGAGAACTTGACTCTGTAAAATAAACATTAATTTGCCAGGCAGATTTAAACAAACATATTCTTGCTCTTGTCACATAGATTTCCCATGACACTGCCACAGTCACTTTGTTTCCACCACTTTGTTTTAGTGTTGAATGACTATGGGAAATTGAAAATTATATTTGTGGAGCTGCTGTGTATGTGTATGAGTGGCCCCAAGGCCCATGAGGGCCCCTCAGTTCAGTAGCTGCAGCCTTTACACTGTGAGAAAGGGGTGTCAGATTCGTTAGTGGCTAGCCTTATGCTATAGCTGTTGGCTAATGCTAGTGGCTAGCCTAATGCTATAGCTGTTGGGTAATGCTATCGGCTAGCCTAATGCTGTAGCTGTTGGCTAATGCTAGTGGCTAGGCTAATGGTAAGTCTAAAGCTAAGGCTAGGGCTAAAGCTAAGGGCTAACCTCCAGGGGTACCCTCCTGGGTCAATGGGTGAACAGGACAGGCCTGGTGGTCTATGGGGCCTGTGGACTGTCTGGCAGGGAGATCAGAGAGGAGCACCATCCTCCAGAAATGCTACAGTTATCAGACTCACTTTGTCTGGAATGATTTATAATGTGGGAACATGACAAATGTTGTTGTAAGTGAGCCAGCGAGGCGGTTGGCTGGGGAGGCTGGGGGAGGGAGGTCAAGGATGGCTCTTCCAGGCCTGGAAGCTTCACAGAGGGGGGAGAATAACAGAGGGACAGCCCTGGGAGCCCTGATCAGAGGGAGTGTGAGTCCTACCGTAAATCAGCAGCCCTACAGGACCCCAGACACCCTGCCATCGGCCCCCAGCACACGCTCCTCTCCTCCTCTCTTCCACATTCTCCTAGCGTCCACAGGGAGTTGTGCTCTGGGTCATGTTCAGTGGGTGGAAAACACAGTGAAACTGGGACAGAGATTTTTGCTATCTGTTGCAAAACGTTTTGCCCTACTGAATACAAACCTGCTCTTTGGAATATTGTTTTTCGGGTAGTTTCTCTCTGTTGATATCTTCTTTCCAGATAGATTGCCTGTATCTGTTGTCTCAGTGAATGACTAAATATGATACTGTTGCCTCTGATTATTTTCAGAGACAATAAAGCTCAACTCATTCTTTCTCATCGTTACCCTGTGTTGTGACAGTAAGAACGGATAGAATCAATACCAATATCAATAGCAGCTAAGTGGGTCAACAAGGAAAGACAACTCATCTTTTAAGGCGCTCAGGGAGGACTGGAGATTCTGGAAATAGATTAAAATGGAAAACAAAAGAACATTGAAGCAGTTATAACAAAAAGTTATTTTCTACTCTGTTATCGTCCCAAGAAGAGGAAATTAAGTTGTGAATGGCTCTTATGAAAGTCATTGCTTACACACACACACACACACACACACACACACACACACACACACACACACACACACACACACACACACACACACACACACACACACACACACACACACACACACACACACACACACACACACACACACACACACACACACACACACACACACCTCCCCTGTCCGCCTGCTTCCTGCATTGGTGTATGATTTGTGCGTTCATGTTCCTGTATACCCCGGCATCCACCGACAGTAATTCAACAGAGTATATTTTCCATAAATAATTTGCTGCTCATTGATTTCCAATGCAGGGGAGAAATATGCTGGTCCTTACCTCTGGGGGCTGGGGATGTATCAGGTGCTCAGTTTGTGGTGAAAGTTGTGACAGGTAGGGAACCATATCTCGCGATCACATGTCCCGGCCCTTATTTATGGCTGTTCAGGGGCCCACTCATCAGAGCCACAGGTGTCATTAAGGAACAGCCAGAAGGTAGCACAGGGAACTGGAGACCATTCAGAGGCCATGGAGCTCACTGTTGGCCCTCAGCTTCCAGCCCCCAGCCTGAACCTGCCCTGGCCCTGCTTCACTCAGTCCTTAGACCTAACCCCTCCATGTGTGGCTCTTGGATACAGGGACAATAATGTCCACTAGATACGTTCTAGAGGTCAAATGTCAGTGATTAGAGGTTAGAATCAGTGTCTCTTTGCCTATTTTTCATCCTCCACTTCCTGTGGAGTGATCAGTCTGTGGATTGGGGTTTTGGGGTGTTTGTTGGCACCTCAGAGGAGAAGAGCAGACTTGATGAGTCCTAATTGGCCTGTCCCTCGTCAGGACTCATTAGCTGCTCTTTTAACGCTATCTGATGGTGTGACTTTATCACACTTAGACCTGGTTAATGCTGTGTGTGTTGTTGAATGGAAGTGTTATCTGTACTCACCCGAGGTGTGGCGGTGGTTCCCTGATCAATAGGGATAAAGCCCACTGGAGAGGGGATCACTCTCACCCCATTCATAATGCTCTTCTGTTCTTCATTCACACTTCACAAACACAAACGACCTTACTCACTCATCTTATTCTCACCTGTTTTAAACACAGTCGACTATTAGTCTGACCAGTGTACTAATAATATTGAATTAGGCAGATTATAAGAAAAGGTCTCCACTTGACAACACTCCAACACCCCTCACTACGAGGACCTCAGTATAAAGACTGTAAGGGTATTGACATATTGTTAGCACCATTAGCATGTGGGCAGACACTGGTTACGTCCCAAATGACACCCTATTCCCTATATAGTGCACTACTTTCTGGTCAAAAGTAGTGCACTATATAGGGAATAGAATGATATTTGAGACACAACAATTGACACTGATACCATTCCCATAATGCATTGCCATCCCTGTTCCGTGGCATCTGAGTGACAGACGTTGAGACGCCTCCGGCACGGCAGTGAGAATTGGTGAGGACGTGGCAGGGATCCGTGGAATTTGCCTCTGACGCTCGCTGACGGCTCTCGGAGGGCTAGGGTGTCACTCCACTGATGAAACTTCCACTAAGAGCTTTTCATTTTAAACCCTGAGTCTCCCGTCTCCCCTAAGTAACTGGATCCCTCTCGCATGGCTACACTCCTAAATATACATGTTTGTATTTACAGAGAGACTTACTGAGGGAGTTCCCTGGTGACTTCATCAGGAGGATATGATGGATGTTAACTAATGGGATAGCCTGCGTGTGTGTGTGAGTCTGTGTGCATAGTCAGGCACCCTTTGCGTTGGTGTCCTTTATTGGGATCTTGTCTTGGTAGTGATCTCAGAGATATGATACCTCTGTGTTGCTGCCCCAGAGAGGCTATCTTAAGACTCCACATGGTGGTCTGGCATCCACTGCCCCGCGGGCTTGGAGGGCTGGGACTGGGCCAGGGCAGTGGGATGGGAGGGACGCCTGTGGCCCAGGGTTACCCTAACCACCCTCCTACCCCCTCCTCTCTACTCCTACCTCCTCTCTTTGGATGGCATAGGCCCTGTAACAGAACTAGATAAGCAGTCCTCAAACTTGGCCATGAAACTGCAGCTACAGTGATACTACAATATTTCACTTCGATGTGCCCTTGAGCAAGACACTTAACGATAATTGCTCCAGGGTCAGCTGTTGATAATGGCAGACCCTCTCTCCGAGGGTGTCTCAAGGGGAGTTGGGATATGCAAAAATACAATTCCAATTCACACTTGTGTATAATACATACTTTTACTTGTGTGAAATAGGACAAATATAACCACCCAACTAATTATTAAATTATTAATGGCAGGATGACTGGCATGTTTGATGGTAGCATGCACACGCATGCACTGTGAATGATAGGCTGTTTTTCTCTTCTCCAAGGCCGGGCGCTGGGCTGCATGGAGCTGGGGGGATAAGCTAAGCGGGCTGCTGCTCTGCTCTGAGGCTGTGTCTGTGTGTGTGTGCGGGGGGGGGGGGGGGATCCTGGCAGCTCCTGGGGTTGTGGCAGATGGTTGAGGGCCAGGCAGAGCCTCCTGGCCGGGCCTGTCTTTGACCTGCATCAGGGGGAGGAAGAGGAGAGCTGCTGGGAGACCGTGCCCTGACTTTTACTTCCATCTCCCATCTCTTCCCCCATCAGCACCAGGCTGGCTGCCTAGCTCCCTCCTCCCTCCCACAGGTTATCCCTCAGGTAGGTGCACCATGAAATGACTGGCTCTCTGATGGTGCATGTACAATAACTTCAGAAAGTACTTACACCCTTTGACTTATTCCACATTTTGTTGTGTTACAGCCTGAATTTAAAATGGATTACATTGAGATTTTGTGTCACTGGCCAACACACAATACCCATAATGTCAAAGTGGAATTATGTTTTTAGAAATGTTTACAAATTAATTAAAAATGAAAAGCTGAAATGTCTTGAGTCAATAAGTATTCAACCACTTTGTTATGGCAAGCCTAAATACGTTCAGGAGTGAAAATTTGCTTAAAACCTCTTGGAAATAGGGGCGCCATTTCCACTTTGGGAAAAAAATCGTGCCCAAATTAAACGGCCTCGTACTCTGTTCTAGATCATACGATATGCATATTATTATTACTATTGGATAGAAAACACTCTGAAGTTTCTAAATCTGTTTGAATTATATCTATGAGTAAAACATAACTCATTTGGCAGCAAACTTCCAAACAGGAAGTGAAAATTCTGAAAATGGGTCTCTGTGTAAGGCCTTGCCTATTCAATTGCCTTTTATTTATGGATCTGTATGCACTTCATACGCCTTCCACTAGATGTCAACAGGCAGGAGAATGTTGAATGGGGTGTCTAGCTTGATGTGAGACCGAATGAGAGCTTTTGGAGTGACAGGTCCGCCATATTGGCAGTATTTTTCTGCGCACCAGAGAGCACCATATTGTTTTCTGCAATGCATTAGGTAGACACGACGAAATGCTTCGTCTTGGACGTTATTGGATACATATGAGAAAAACATCATAAAGATGGATTTTCAACTGAGTTTGACCAGTTTATTCGACGTTTATTATGACTTTTGGAATTTTTCGTTCCATGCGCCAAGAGTTCATGGACATGTGCTCCACCATGCTAGCCAAAGTTGCTAATTCGACAGAAGAAATGGACATTCTAAAACAAAACAACGATTTATTGTGGAACTAGGACTCCTTGCACTGCATTCTGATGGAAGATCATCAAAGGTAAGAGAATATTTAAGAGAATAAAATCTAACACAGCGGTTGCATTATGAACCAGTGTATCTTTCATTTGCTGTACAACATGTATTTTTTAGCAAAGTTTATGATGAGTTTTTTGGTTAGATTACGTGACTGTCCAAAATTTCTCTGGACAATTTGGTGCATTTTGGCGCCATATTCACAATGTAAAACTACGATTTATACCTATAAATATGCACATTTTCAAACAAAACATAAATGTATTGTATAACATGATGTTATAAGACTGTCATCTGATGAAGTTGTTCAAAGGTTAGTGATTAGTTTTATCTCTATTTGTGGGTTTTGTGAAAGCTATGTTTGCGGTGAAAAAATGGAGTTGTGTGTTTGGCTATTGTGGTGAGCTAACATAAATATATATTGTGTTTTCGCTGTAAAACATTAAAAAAATCGGAAATGTTGGCTGGATTCACAAGATGTTTATCTTTCATTTGCTGTATTGGACTTGTGATTTCATGAAATTATATTATATGATATCCTTGTGGCGCTAGGCTAGGCTATGCTAGTCAGCTTTTTTGATGAGGATGATCCCGGATCCGGGAGGGGGGGTCCGTAGAGTTAACAAGTCACATAATAAGTTGCATGAACTCACTCTGTGTGCAATAATAGTGTTTATCAGAATTGCTTAACTTCTAACGAGTCAGAAACCCGGATCCGGGAGCACCCCCCACCCCCCACCAGTAAAAAAGCTGAATAGCATAGCTAGCATAGCGTCACAAGTAAATAGTAGCATCTAAATATCATTCAATCACAAGTCCAAGATACCAGATGAAAGATCCACTTCTTGTGAATCCAGCAATCATTTCTGATTTTTAAAATGTTTTACAGGGAAGACACAATATGTAAATCTATTAGCTAACCACGTTAGCAAAAGACACCATTTTTCTTTGTCCACCATTTTTTCTCTCCACCAGTAGCTATCACCAATTCGGCCAAATAAAGATATTGATAGCCACTAACCAAGAAAAAACCTCATCAGATGACAGTCTGATAACATATTTATTGTATAGGATAGTTTTTGTTAGAAAAATGTGCATATTTCAGGTAGAAATCATAGTTTACAATTGCACCCACCATCACAACTCGACTAGAATAAATACAGAGAGCAACGTGTATTACCAATTTACTCATCATAAAACATTTCATAAAAATAGACAAAGCATAGCAATGGAAAGACACAGATCTTGTGAATTCAGACAATATTTCAGATTTTCTAAGCGTTTTACAGCGAAAACACAATAAATCGTTATATTAGCATACCACATGTGCAAACGTTACCCCAGCATGAATCAAAGGCAAGGGGAGCGATAACGTTATGATCACCAAAATATATTAATTTTTTCACTAACCTTCTCAGAATTCTTCCGATGACACTCCTGTAACATCATATTACAAAATACATATAGAGTTTGTTCGAAAATGTGCATATTTAGCCACAAAAAAACGTGGTTATACAATGAGAATACTAGCAAAACTGCCCTGAAAATGTCGGGCGCTATATTTGAGAGTGATCTAGTCTAATCGATAGCTAATCATAAACTTGACTAAAAAATACAGGGTTGACAGGAATCGAAAGACAAATTAGTTCTTAATGCAATCGCTGACTTACATTTGTAAAATTATCCTTACTGTGCAATACCGGGTCCGCCAAGCGAAGCTACACATAACAAAATGGCGACATATACGTTTAAAATTTTTCAACAGAACAGCGATTTATCATCATAAATAGTTCTTACTGTGAGCTGTTCTTCCATCAGTATCTTGGGCAATGTATCCTTTCTTGGGTCTAATCTTCTTTTGGTCGAAAGCTGTCCTCTTGTCCGTCGAAATGCCCACTAACGTTCGACCGGGACCCCGAAACGTGCCCGGTGCTTCAATGTGCATCACAAAGCAATGCCTCAAAATCGCACTAAACGGATATAAATTGCTATAAAACGGTTTAAATGAACTACCTTATGATGTTTTTAACACCTATAACGAGTAAAAACATGACCGGCGATATATAAGTGGCTAAACCAACGCTTGGAAAGAGAGAGAGTCCGACGTCCATCTTGCGTGAGGCGCAGCAGGAAAAGAACGGTACATCCGGTCTTTTCTGTTTTATACTGGCCCTGATTGCGCAATCGACTCCATTCAAATTGTCACCTCTTACTGACATCTAGAGGAAGGCATGGGCAGTGTTTGTATCCTCATAGGATTTACAGGGACTTTAAAACTGACCTGGGACCAGAGGCCAAAATGTCTGAAATCTCACTCCATATCAGGAAAAGTGCTGTAGAATGAGTTCTGTTTCACTCAGAGACATAATTCAAACGGCTATAGAAACTAGAGAGTGTTTTCTATCCAATAATAACTATAATATGCATATTGTACGAGCAAGAATTGAGTATGAGGCAGTTTAATTTGGAGACGATAAATGCTAATGTTGAAACAGCACCCCCTATATTGAGAAAAGGTTAACGATTACCTTATCTCTGTACCTCACACATGCAATTATCTGTAAGTTCCCTCAGTCGAGCAGTGAATTACAAACATAGATTCAACCACAAGACTAGGGAGATTTTCCAATGCCTCGCTAACAAGGGCACTTATTGGTAGATGGGTCAAATAAAAAAAGCAGACATTGAATATCCCTTTGTGCATGGTGAAGTTATTAATTACACTTTGGATGGTGTATCAATACACCCAGTCACTACAAAGATACAGGCGTCCTTCCTAACTCAGTTGCCGGAGAGGAAAGAAACCGCTCAGGGATTTCACAGTTACAGAGTTTAATGACTGTGATAGTAGACAACTGAGGATGGATCAACATTGTAGTTACTTCACAATGCTAACCTAAGTGAAAAGAAGGAAGCCTGTACAGAATAAAAATATTCCAAAACATGCATCCTGTTTGCAATAGCAGGACAATAACCTTAAACACAAGGCCAAATATACACCGGAGTTGCTTACTAAGATGACATTTAATGTTCCCGAGTCACCTAGTTACAATTTTGACTTAAATCGGCTTGAAAATCTATGTAAAGACTTCAAAACGACTGTCTAGCAATGATCAGCAATCAACTTGACAGAGCTTGAGATTTTTTTGAAATAATAATGTGCAAATATTGTACAATCCAAGTGGGCCTAAAGCTCTTAGAGACTTACTCAGAAAGACTCACAGCTCTTAGAGACTTACTCAGAAAGACTCACAGCTCTTAGAGACTTACTCAGAAAGACTCACAGCTCTTAGAGACTTAGTCAGAAAGACTCACAGCTCTTAGAGACTTACTCAGAAAGACTCACAGCTGTAATCGCTGCCAAATATGATCATGACGTGTACTGACTCAGAGGTGTAAATACTTATGTATATGAGCTATTTCTGATTTAATTTTCAATAAATGTGATAACATTTCTAAAAACGTGTTTTCACTTTGTCATTATGGGGTATTGTGTGTAGATGGCTGAGAGAAAAAAATATATTTAATCAATTTTGAATTCATGCTGTAACACAACAACATTTGGAATACTTCAAAGGGTATGAATACTTTCTGAAGGCACCGTACATGTCCACCTGTAGTGGATGTTGTTCAAGGATTTCTAATACTACAGGGTTTTTAAAACATTACTGTCATTACCTCTACTGTAAAGTCTAGTATGGACAGACGTTTGTGACCAGCCCACAGTCTGTTGGTGAGAGAGTAGCATCACATTAGATTCAGGTCTCAGAATAGAGGAACAGTTTCAACCTCCTCTCTGCACCTATCTGGGTGAAAGACCCCTCCTCCTCACCTAAGTGTGATGCGGCATTAGGCATTAGGCCTGGCTGAGAGGAAAAAGGAGGTTGTTGTAAAGTGAGGAGCGTAGCGTGTCCTAGAGGATCTAATAAGCAGGTGGAGGCTGATAAGACTAAGCTGTCCCTCTGGCTCAGGGGAGGGAGGGAGACTCAATGTTTTTATTCCATCTCTTCTTATTTCCAGAAACAGCAGAGGCACCTCAGATGCCGCTGCGGTGGAAAAGAGGAGTGTGTGTGTGTGTGTGTGTGTGTGTGTGTGTGTGTGTGTGTGTGTGTGTGTGTGTGTGTGTGTGTGTGTGTGTGTGTGTGTGTGTGTGTGTGTGTGTGTGTGTGTGTGTGTGTGTGTGTGTGTCAGGGCTCAGGCCTGCCCCTGTCCTCTTGGAATAGGGGAAGAAAAGAGAGAAAGGACATTGACCTTGCATTATTTATATTTAGTGGTATTGGCTGAGGCAGCCGCCGCTTCCCATTGTGTCTTCATAATGAGGAGTAGGACTGAACAGGAGGGAGGGAGGGAGGGAGGGAGGGAGGGAGGGAGGGAGGGGAAACATCACTGAGAGGAGGGGAGGAGGAGGGGAGGATGGTCAGTATGTTTGTCTCGTTACTGAGGTTGGGGGTCCAGGCTGTTAAATGAACAAGGAGAGAGGAGGGATGCCCCAAGGGGGGTATGTGTTGAACGGGTACAACACATATACATGCACGTGCACACAAACACGCATGCATGCTCGCAGACACTTTCTCCCTCCCTCTCTCATATGTTCTGTCTGGTGAGAGAGTGGGGCCTGCCCTGTTAAAGTGTTAACAGTCTGAGTGAATAGGAGGGAAGGATAGGTCATGCAGGGTCAGCTATCATTTCCTGAACTTCACATTGATGTTCTTATGGCAGCTGGCGGCCAGGGGAGGTATGGAGCGAGGGAGACGAAGGAGAGGAAGGAGAGGAAGAGAGGGAGCGAGGGAGCACATCAGTCAACCAGTTAGTGGTAAAGGAGTTGTACTCTCTCTAAACTTTGTCCAACTGCCAATGTCAGGTGACATGCAGTGTGGAATGTGTTTCATGATACATTGTCCCTCTCACACACGCACCTTGGCTCTATTTAAACCTCCCCCTTCTCACACACACATAGACATACTCCTCTAAACAGGGCTTATATATGGGAGCTCAAATCTACCTACTGCAGTCAGTCCTCTGTAACAGATATGGCCGAGTCATTCAAACTCAGCATTATGCCACTGAGCTCCTCCCCTTTACCTTTGACCCCCTCCAGTGCATGTTTGGCTCATCCACTGTCAGTTTCTCATTTAATTACATATATTTGACATACACAGTCTCACCCCATCATTACCCTGGCTGTCTGTCTTTTCCCACCCTCCCACATCGGATCCTGTTCCCTGTTCCACCCCACTGCTGAGAGTTGTGTTTGTGTGTGTGAGAGGGTGTGTGTGTGTGAGAGAGAGAGGCTCCTCATGCACCCCTCTCTCTCTCTGTATGCCTGGGATGTGGAGATTTGTATGGCTTGTTAGTCACACTCAGTGTTATCAGAATCTCTGTGATGAGCATAAGCATAGCCTGAGGGGAGTGTCACAGATGGTCCAGTGTCAGGCTCTCATAAGAGTCCCTCGTTCCCTTCCCTCTGTGCCCCCTTGTACCCTCCTGATCTGGCAGTGCCAAGGTGCCACCCCTCACCCGGGTATGACTGATCCTGTACCCTGCGACCCGCGTCAGACCCCTTTCTAACCAGGCCACCAAATGTGGCAATCGATGCGTCCCAGAGCCCCCTTCCCTTCTAATCCTATTATCCCTTCCCTTCAACAACCTGGAAGGGACAAGGGGCGGGATCCCAAATGTCAGCAGCCAAGAGAGCCGTGCCGAGCCTGCTTCTATCGCTGTGAAAGCGGGCTTAGCCTGGGCACAATAGGTGTGTAATTTCAGGTTTTTGTTAAGCCAAAATCCAATCACATACATGACTGCTAGATCACAGAGAGACAGAACAAGGAGAGGATAGTGGAGGTGGGGGGTGGTGGCTCTACCTCACACAATCTCCACGCAACTGAGACACCTCAGATGCCTTGATGCCAGCCCACTAACTGCTCACTCTTGACAATGAGATTAAGGAGAGGAGCACAGCTCTCCCAGAATCTCCACGAACAGGGGATGAGCAGGCTGACACCTGACTCTCACTCTCCTCCTCTCCTCCTTCCCTTTCCTCCTCTTTTCCTCTCCCCTAGCCTGCCAGATGCTTGCTCAGATTAAGGAGCTGTGGATTCCACTGGTCTTTTTAACTAACGCTCTCTGCTGCTTTTCCACTTCCATTTAGCTCCACACCAGGGTGGCACCAGTGTTTTATGTTCATGTAGCTCTAGTGTCATCGTGTTTCCATCAGGAGTGACACTAAAGACTTGGGGCAGGCAGAATTAACGACCTCTGCATCATTCAAGACTGTTGCTTTGTGAGAAGGTGTTAAAGGCCTAGTGCAGTCAAAAATTACCTGTGTTTTATAAACTCAACAAAAAAAGAAACGTCCTCTCACTGTCAACTGCGTTTATTTTCAGCAAACTTAATATGTGTAAATTTTTGTATGAACATCACAAGATTCAGCAACTGAGCGATAAACTGAACAAGTTCCACAGACATGTGACTAACAGAAATGGAATAATGTAACAGTCAGTATCTGGTGTGGCCACCAGCTGCATTAAGTATTGCAGTGCATCTCCTCCTCAAGGACTGCACCAGATTTGCCAGTTCTTGCTGTGAGATGTTACCCCACTCTTCCACCAAGGCACTTGCAAGTTCCCAGACATTTCTGGGGGGAATGGCCCTAGCCCTCACCCTCTGATCCAACAAGTCCCAGACGTGCTCAATGGGATTGAGATCCGGGCTCTTCGCTGGCAGGAAATCACGCACAGAACGAGCAGCATGGCTGGTGGCATTGTCATGCTGGAAGGTCATGTCAGGATGAGCCTGCAGGAAGGGTGCCACATGAGGGAGGAGGATGTCTTCCCTGTAACGCACAGCATTGAGATTGCCTGCAACGACAAGCTCAGTCCGATGATGCTGTGACACACCGCCAGAGACACCGCCCCAGACCAGAGTACAGGCCTCGGTGTAATGCTCATTCCTTCGACAATAAACACAAATCCGACCATCACCCCTGGCAGGACAAAACCGTGACTCGTCAGTGAAGAGCCATTTTTGCCAGTCCTGTCTGGTCCAGCGACGGTGGGTTTGTGCCTGTTGTTGCCGGTGATGTCTGGTGAGGACCTGCCTTACACCAGGCCTACAAGCCTCCAGTCCAGCTTCTCTCAGCCTATTGCGGACAGTCTGAGCACTGATGGAGGGACTGTGCATTCCTGGTGTAACTCGAGCAGTTGTTGTTGCCATCCTGTACCTGTCCCGCAGGTGTGATGTTCGGATGTACCAATCCTGTGCAGGTGTTGTTACATGTGGTCTACCACTGCGAGGACGATCAGCTGTCCACCCTGTCTTGATGTAGCACTGTCTTAGGTGTCTCACAGTACGAACATTGCAATTTATTGCCCTGGCCACATCTGCAGTCCTCATGCCTCCTTGCAGCATGCCTAAGGCACGTTCACGCAGATGGGCAGGGACCCTGGGTATCTTTCTTTTGGTGTTTTTCAGAGTCAGTAGAAAGGCCTCTTTAGTGTCTTAGGTTTTTATAACTGTGACCTTAATTGCCTACCGTCTGTAAACTGTTAGTGTCTTATTAACAACCGTTCCACAGGTGCATGTTCATTAATTGTTTATGGTTCATTGAACAAGCATGGGAAACAGTGTTTAAACCCTTTACAATGAAGATCTGTGAAGTTATTTTGATTTTTACGAATTATCTTTGAAAGACAGGGTCCTAAAAAAGGGACGTTTCTTTTTTTAAATTTATTTTTAAATTTTTTATTTCTATACTATGAGATTAGAATAATACTGTGAAATTGTGAAAATTATGATAATGCCCTTTTAGTGTAAAAGCTGTTCGAAAAGACCGCCTGAAATTTCTGTCTGTTTTGGTGGGATGGAGATTTGGTCTGCCTGGTGACATCACCAGGCGGTAAATTAGTTAATAGACCAATAAGAAAGGGAACTTCAAACCTCTCTGCCAATAACAGATAGCTTCCGTTTTCCCACTTAGACCACTCCCAGACAGTCCTAGCTAAATTCTTGCTTGAGAAACTGTTCTTGCTAAGAAGCTATTAATATTTCTGTTTCTTTTTGACCATTTGGATTGAAAGTAAAGTACAGTAAGGTACTGGAAATTTGATATTGAGATAAAAACGGCAGTATTGGGCCTTTAAAGTTCACAGTTAGCCATTGTTATGTAAATGCAGATGAAAAAGTACCAAGGGCCTGGGCTTGATTGAAAGTAAGGTACAGTAAGGTACCAGAAATAATTTTTGTAGTATAACCCACAAGAAGTACCATAGAAACACATGTAAACAAACTAGACTAACCTGGTCAGGGCCCTCCATGGGGGTAATAGGCCCCAGGCCCCGCTGGATACACACACAGCTACTGTACATGTTCCTGTTCCTAGACAGACAAGCAGCGGTGTGTCTGCTTGCTCATCTCTCTAATTACCCAACCATTATGCCAAATCAATTCCAAATGAAAGGGCATGGTTTTATTAATTTCACTGTGCTCATCTCATAAATGCTTTCATAAGCACTTGAAAAGGAGAGTAATGTAAAGCCTACAGTCTTCTCCTGAGACCCCCCCCCCCCCCTCTCTCTCTCTGCAAGTTCAGTACAATTGAAGATTTTGCAGTATAGTTCACCAGTTTTGTTTTGCCTCTTGTTTTTGCCTATGATAAATTAAATGAATACACACATTTATTTGAAATGCTGACATGAATAATGCATGACACCTAAGCAGGTTAAAAGTACAGAAAAAAGAGGAATCCAGTAATCATCACTAACACTACACAAATCCAGGACATGTGAAAATAAATGTTTAACTGCTGAAGTGTATTGGTCTCAGTACTGAGTCTGTGTTGGGAGCAGTTTGAATTAATGGTCTGTACTTGACCTTGTTCCTCCATAATGTAGTCTGATGGTGCTTCCTTTGAAGACGGTTTCTAAGAAAATAACGCCTTGCAGCCTATTTATTTTACGATGTCTTACCTAACGAATCACTGCTAATCCATGTACTGCATATACTACGCTGTTGGCACACTTTATTAGGATTATTTCCATGACCATACTTATTATTCATGTAAGGCAATTAATATTTCGGTTACCTCTGCTCTGACGGCTTCATTAGCGTGGTCTTAAGGCAGTTATGGACAGATGCTAAAGCTAGTTGAAGAGAGATTAGCAGCCGAGCGATATTTATTATTGATAAAGGTGGTTGTTTCCCACAGCGTGGCAGAGGCTCTCTCTCCCTGGTAACCCTGACAGATCCCTAGGAACCCAGCACGGAGATTTACAACTTCCCAATGGGTTTTAAAGTGTTAATCTTCAAAGACACTGGGTTTGTGTCCTGCATAATGGGCCTTAAAGGGGATTGGGATGAACACTGCTTGGTTGGGGGTTTATCTAATAAACTCATGTCATGTGACCCCAACAAGAAGCCCTTCCATTGGCTCCCTGGTTAAAATAATGTCACTCTGTTTTTGGCAAATGGGCCTAATACTTTGTGTAAAGTCAAACAAGCTGAGTATCACATAGAACAAGAGCTTTTCTTCTCAAGATACTCCAGCCCTGTCCTTAGAAGGGGCCAGGGATTGGCTTCGCTCCCATTGTCTTATGAGGGTTGGTTTTCAGAGTGCTGTCCTCAATAGACTGACTGTGTTTTTGACTTGAGGCTGTAGTATTTTAACTGAATATTCATGTGAGGCAGAGAGCTATCATATGCAATTACGCATCCGTATAAACAAAGCGTATTGTCTTTCTAAACCCCCTTGAAATCGCTGCTCGGTCCTAGTGCTATTTCAAATGTCTCAGACCAAAATAAAGAAAGTTAAACAAATGCAAGATAAACAGTCCAAACCTACTGTATCACTTAGGACATATATTTGTGGCCATTTCTTATTCGTCGTACAAAAAGGTTCTGCTCTTGAAACATTTAAGACGAGGCAAAACCAAATCTACATTCTGGAGCCTCAAAAGACTGCAGGTTCCAGTAATAGGAGGGTAATGTCATGGTGAGGTTTTTACACAACTTAGATTCAATAAAACACAATCACACAGACAAACCACACATTGGATGATTTTTCTTAGTCATAGGACAAAGGAAACCTATATGTGTCTTATTATAAGGTTTCGCTTAAACTACAGTACAGTCTCTGACCTATCTCTATCCTGATGTGTTCATTGTCAATGGATGCTAAAATATTTTTTGTGACTGCATTTTCTTTGATTACAAAATACTGCGTTCCCAAAGGTAAATGTAATATAATGTACTGTGTGGATAGGGATGAAGCACTGCCTACCTATCAGATGAGCAGGGAGCGAGGGAGGCCACTCAGCCCCAGCCTCCAGCCACCAACCACCAGTCTCCAGCATCAGCCTCCAGCCACCTGCATCCAGCCCCATCCTCCAGCCTTCATCCACCAGCCTCCATACTTCAGCATCCAGCCCCTAGCCACCTGCATCCAGCCCCAGCCTCCAGCCTTCATCCACCAGCCTCCATACGTCAGCATCCAGCCCCCTGCATCTAGCCCCAGCCACCAGACTCCAGCCACCAGCCTCCAACCCCAGCCTCCAGCCACCAACAATCAGCCTTCAGCCTTCAGCTTCCAGCCACCAGCCTCCATACACCAGCCTCCAGCCACCAGCCTCCAACCACCAGCCTCCAGCCCCAGCCACCAGCCCCAACCCCAGCCACCAACCTCCAGCCTCCAGCCTCCAGCCTCTACTCTACCCCGTTTCATTTCAGCTCTTGATCTGAGGAAGATGAGAGGGAGGAACGGATAGAGATGAGGGATTTGGCAATGTGTAATTGTAAATGATTACCGTCTTTATGCTGTCAGACTGTCTCTCTCTTTCTCTGGTCTCCCTCTCGCTCTGGCCTTTCTCTCACTCGTTCTCTCTCTCTCTGTTGCTCACATCAGCAGCCGCCGGATGTAATTCTTTCATGGTTTCTAGGGCCAAAAAGAGTCTAATTCTACCAAATGGTGCAGGAGAGCGAGGGAGAGTGAAAAAAAAGCCACCCACTATAGATCTTTCCATCCAGAAGAAATGAAATATTAAACGTGTTCATTATACCCTCAATTTGCAGTTATTTCTCAACACACAGCCATTTTCCCATTTTCCCTGCTTTCTTATTGGCACGGTGCTCAGGGCCTTCAGATGGGTAGAAATCTCTCTTTTATTATTTAAATCCATGCATGGGGGCTGAGTCAGGCGAATCATCATCTCAGGCCTGGCTAGCCAACTGCCTCCCTAATTCTGATTGGCAGCTTGATACACACTCAACGGATGGAGCGGGAGATAATGCGAGTGACAAAGAAAAATATCTCCTCCCTGTTATGTTTTTATTGCGAATGGGAAATGGGAAGTCCACACACAATAAAAGTAGCCTCTGTAATTGGATGTGGCAATGGGCTGTGTCCCCGACTCTGTAGGGTTGTCAGAGCTCCCATGTAAATTTCTTTGACATGTTTTTGTCTGGCTAAAACTTTAATGTCGTGGGTGTGACCAATCAGATGCAAATGTTGTTTTCATCCCACCGCCGAATAGATGACCTCTGTCATTTCCCCTGGGAAATCAAGCTTTAAAAAGTATTTGATAGCTGTACTAACCCACGACTCTCACTCTCACTCATACACACACACATATGCACACGGGCACACAAATACACACATACTTAATGGGCGGCAAGTAGTCTAGCGGCTAGAGCATTGGTCCAGTAACCGAAGGTAGCTAGTTTGAATCCCCGAGCAGACAAGGTAAAACGTCTGTCGATGTGCCCTTGAGCAAGGCACTTAACCCTAATTGCTCCAGGGTTGCTGTTGATCATGGGACATGCAGTTTTTTTTTTACATGTACAGTGTATATATTTACAATTCATATACGCATATAATACACAATTGCACATGTGTGAAATAGGAAAAATATAAGCACCCACTAAATATTATTATTATTATACGCACACACACAAACACGCACACAGACACACAAACACCAAACACGCACGTGGACACTCACTCGCACGCACACGCACGCATGCACACACACACACACACACACACACTTACAACCAGGCACACATAAACTCCATGCGCTGACAGAAGTATCAGCATTATTTGCCCATCTTGTTTGCCACATGTGATCAACATGAGAGTGATGCTATAAGAAAACTGATTGGAGTGAAGGTATTCAACTGCCTTGAGTCTAATGATTTCAGACGAGATGGTGGACACAGAACTTCTCTGTCCCTCTGTCATTTACCTTGACAGGATATAGGCTGGGCTAGGGGCTGCGGCGCTGCCTATAACTAGCACAGGCACCAGCGCTTATACGTCTGTACTGACTACCCTACACACATACAGAGACAACACATCGTTTTCTGTGTTCATATTTCATGTGAACGTGCGTGTGTGTGTCTGTGTGTGCGTGCTTCCTAGTGCATGCTTGCGTGCATCCATCCGTAATGTGTGTGTGCGCGTCCATCCATGTGTGTGTGTGTAATGTTGCATGCATGTGAAGGGCAGCTTTAATATTGGCTCTGAATAAGGGTTTCTTTTGTACATTGTGAGGCAGGCAGCATCTGATGCCAATAAAAGAGTGGCCCTTGGGTCAGCAACGGGAGGATGAAGGTAGGAGATATAATCCTACACGGAGGACACAACATATTTGTTCTTTCTCTGCATATTGGACCAGTGGGGAGAGCCTTCATAAGTTTCATACTTTCATAGTGTGACCTCGTGTCACTAATAGAGTGGCTGGCCAATAAGGATATATTGTTTCTTTCGGGGGTGTGCCACTTGACTGCAGAGGGTGAAGAATCACTGTGTTGAAGACAGGGGATACAGACGGATACAGACAGGAAGTGTGTGTGTGTGTGTGCGCGCCCGCATCTTGTGTTATTTATTTTTTGATACATCACATAATAACTTTTTGGAATGTCTCTGCTATGGAAAACAGATCCATCCTTATACCCAGCTGAGGTTGACTGTCAGAAACCACAAGCTTAACTAAAGCTCCTCTATTGCAGTGAACCATATGCTAAAGTCATGTATCACTAACAGTCGTGCTGTAACGGCTTTCTTCTTCCTCCTCTGATGAGGAGTAGTAGGAAGGATCGGAAGACCAATGCGCAGCGTGGTACGTATCCATAATGACTTTTAATAAGAATGAATACGACAAAATACAAACTAACAAAGTGAAACAAAAAGGAAAACCGAAAACAGTTCTGTCTGGTGCAGACACACAAAGACTGAAAACAACCACCCACAAAACCCAACAGAAAACAGGCTACCTAAATATGGTTCCCAATCAGGGACAACGATTGACAGCTGCCTCTGATTGAGAACCATATCAGGCCAAACACAGAAATTGAAAATCATAGAAAAACGAACATAGACAACCCACCCAACTCACGCTCTGACCATACTAAAACAAAAGACAAAACAAAGGAACTAAGGTCAGAACGTGACACGTGCCTAGCTCAAAAGAGCCAGCACCGGCAATTTACTAAATCCCTAAGATAAACAGTGCAGGAAAACAATTTGAGGCCATTTTGGGTAATTTGTTTAATAAAACCCACTGGTGTCCAGCCTCTGGATGTGAACTGGGATCAGTCTCCAACTCTGTGTATTCTAGTTGTGTCATTTCTGGTGATGCAGAGGCAACCTTATTATCCTCCATTAAGTAGATACACATGCAGATGCATGTCTGTCTGAGTGACATTTTGTTTTCAGACAGCTAATCCTTCACAGGTTTCCTGGGATCACGTGACAGTGTTATCAATGGTCTGAGCCTTCGCCATGCAGCCCCTGTGTGTGTGTTTCTGTGTGTGTGTCTGTGTGTGTCTGTCTGTGTGTGTGTGTGTCTGTGTGTGTGTGTCTGTGTGTGTGTGTCTGTGTGTGCGCATGCAGGCGTGTGTGTGTGTGTGCATGCGGGTGTGTGTGTCAGTCCTAGTCCCTCTCCCCAGGAGGTTTCCTACTACCAACACCTGTTTAACTAACTCCTGCAGTTAGAGCCAAGCCTTTTATCCCCTGTCTCCCCAACAGTCATTACACACAGCTTACTGGGTTATTAAAGCACAACCTTATCACATTTACACTACAGCCTGATGTCCTTGTGGTGCTTACAACTCTACATATACTTATTGATGGTAGTTTTCCATACATATTTTGATAGTCACGGTTGGTAAGGCAACCTCTATTTGTGGACAGTAATTACACAAGACAGATTATTTGATTTACCTTGATAAACCATTGTATGTGGTGTGTGTATGTACGTGTGTGTGTGCCCGCATGCGTGTGTGTGCATGTGTGTGTGATTTACCTTGATAACCCCTACAGATTGGTGTCATGCCAGCAACATAATGTCCACATGAACTGTTGCAATAGTTTATCTCCTTTCGTTTGTATCGTTTGCTCTTGTGTTCTTTTTCCGAAGCCAAGTTGCTGTGGCAGAGTCCTGGCTGCGTGTCTGGGTCTGCTGTGAGGCTGGGAGGGAGTGAGGCTGCCTGGGTATGTTGTGAGGCTGGGAGGGAAGGAGGCTGCCTGGGTCTGCTGTGAGGCTGGGAGGGAGTGAGGCTTCCTGGGTCTGCTGTGAGGCTGGGAGGGATGAGGCTTCCTGGGTCTGTTGTGAGGCTGGGAGGGAAGGAGGCTGCCTGGGTCTGTTGTGAGGCTAGGAGGGAAGGAGGCTGCCTGGGTCTGTTGTGAGGAGGGAGGAAGGCTGCCTGGGTATGTTGTGAGGCTGGGAGGGAGGCTCCCTGGGTCTGTTGTGAGGCTGGGAGGGAGGCTGCCTGGGTCTGTTGTGAGGCTGGGAGGGAGGGAGGCTGCCTGGGTCTGTTGTGAGGCTGGGAGGGAGGGAGGCTGCCTGGGTCTGTTGTGAGGCTGGGAGGGAGGAAGGCTGCCTGGGTCTGTTGTGAGGCTGGGAGGGAGCAAGGCTGCCTGGGTCTGTTGTGAGGCTGGGAGGGAATGAAGCTGCCTGGGTCTGTGGTGAGGCTGGGAGGGAAGGAGGCTGCCTGGGTCTGTTGTGAGGCTGGGAGGGAGCAAGGCTGCCTGGGTCTGTGGTGAGGCTGGGAGGGAGCAAGGCTGCCTGGGTCTGTGGTGAGGCTGGGAGGGAGCAAGGCTGCCTGGGTCTGTGGTGAGGCTGGGAGGGAGCAAGGCTGCCTGGGTCTGTGGTGAGGCTGGGAGGGAGCAAGGCTGCCTGGGTCTGTTGTGAGGCTGCCTGGGTAACCAGAATACCTCTCTGCTGCAACAGATGTGGGGTAATTAGAGCGGGCTTAACTTGTCTTAGAGCGGTGTGAAAAGTCATCACGAGATGATAAGTTTACAACACTAACTCCCGACACTCAAGAACGCACACACACACACACACACACACACACAAACACACACACACACACACACACACACACACACACACACACACACACACACACACACACACACACACACACACACACACACACACACACACACACACACACACACACACACACACACACACACAGGCATGCACGCACGCACGCACGCACCCACACTCTTCCTCTACCGCCCTCTAAGTAGAGCTCACCTAATCAGACAGATAAATACCACAGAGACACAGACAAACACACACCCACAGTGGAATGCACACGGACTGGAGTAGACACTTCAGCTGTCACTTATAAACTGAAACAGTTAAACTCACACACAAGTACACCCCCGCTAACACTCACACACTCACACACACACGAGTACACCCCCCACTTACACACACAAGTACACCCCTCACTAACACACACACAAGTACACCCCCACCAAAACAGACACTCACACACAAGAACTCCCCCACTAAAACACACACTCACAGACGAGTACACCCCCCCACTAACACACACACTCACACACAAGTACACCCCCACTAAAACACACACTCACACACGAGTACACACCCAATAAAACACACACTCACACACAAGTACACCCCCACTAAAACACACACTAAAACACGAGTACACCCCCACCAAAACACACACTCACACACAAGTACACCCCCACTCACACACGAGTACACCGCCACTAAAACACAGACTCAAACACAAGTACACTCCTGCTAAAACACACATTCACACACGAGTACACCCCCTACTAACACACACACACGAGTACACCCCCGCTAAAACACACACTAACACACGAGTACACCCCCACTAAAACACACACTCACACACGAGTACACCCCCAGTAAAACACACACTCACGCACAAGTACACCCCCGCTAAAACACACACTCACACATGAGTACACCCCCCGCTAACACACACACTCACACACAAATACACCCCCGCTAAAACACACACTCACACACGAGTACACCCCCCACTAACACACACACACTCACACACGAGTACACCCCCGCTAAAACACACACACACACGAGTACACCCCTCACTAACACACTCAAACACAAGTACACCCCCGCTAAAACACACACTCACACACGAGTACACCCCCGCTAAAACACACACACTCACACATGAGTACACCCCTACTAAAACACACACTAACACACGAGTACACCCCTCACTAACACACACACTCACACACGAGTACACCCCTCACTAACACACACACTCACACACGAGTACACCCCCGCTAAAACACACACTCACACATGAGTACACCCCTACTAAAACACACACTCACACACAAGTACACCCCCCACTAACACACACACTCACACACAAGTACACCCCCCGCTAACACACACAAGTACACACCCCCGCTAACACACACACACACACACACACACACACACACACACACACACACACACACACACACACACACACACACACACACACACACACACACACACACACACACACACACACACACACACAAGTACACTCCCAGCTAACACACACACTCACACACGAGTACACCCCCTACTAACACACACACACTCACACACGAGTACACCCCCGCTAAAACACACACTAACACACGAGTACACCCCCACTAAAACACACACTCACACACGAGTACACCCCCTACTAACACACACACACAAGTACACCCCCGCTAAAACACACACTCACACATGAGTACACCCCCCGCTAACACACACACTCACACACAAGTACACCCCCGCTAAAACACACACTCACACACGAGTACATCCCCCACTAACACACACACACTCACACACAAGTACACCCCCGCTAAAACACACACTCACACACGAGTACACCCCTCACTATCACACTCACACACGAATACACCCTCACTAAAACACACACTCACACACGAGTACACTCCCGCTAAAACACACACTCACACACGAGTACACCCCCACTAAAACACACACTAACACACGAGTACACCCCTCACTAACACAGACACTCACACACGAGTACACCCCTCACTAACACACACACTCACACACAAGTACACCCCCCACTAACACACACACTCACACACAAGTACACACCCCCGCTAACACACACACACACACACACACACATAAGTACACCCCCCGCTAACACACACACTCACACACGAGTACACCCCCCACTAACACACACACTCACACTGACAAATATCCACTACCCACACTGACACAGTTTAAACACTAATTTAAACCAACAAATTCACACCAACACTTCATGACTTCCTTCCTCCTTTACCTACTGTATGCTCTATAAATAATGGAGGTTCCTAGTATGACTAGGGTTGTGTGTTGGCCTTGCATTCAGCCAAAAGCAGTTGAGGGGAAAAGGGGAAGAGACCTTGGAAATTAACAGGGTCTGAGTGATCAGAGCTATTCTCCATTCCACAGTGAATCAGGATGATAATGGTCTATCTGTCAGCATGGGTCCTCCATAAAGCCATTACCACCTTTTGTTGTTTCCCCCCTGTTCTCCCAACATGCTGCCAAGTTCAAAAAGGCAAGAGGCAATCTGTTCGTCCCTTCGCTCAGACCATCAAGCCTGCCTGAGCCCCCACCACACACACACACACACACACACACACACACACACACACACACACACACACACACACACACACACACACACACACACACACACACACACACACACACACACACACACACACACACACACACACACACACACACACACACACACACACACACACACACACACACACACGCGCACAAGCAACCTGCCCCTATCTGACACCAGCAGTCTTTATTACCTGGGAGGCTGTGAGACCTTCAAATTAGCGTTGATAAGGAAGGCGTCAACTCCACACGTTGCCGCGAGGCAGCTAGAAACGACCCATTGATGTGGACACCCCACCTCTCTCTCCACTTCATCTATCTATCCCCACCTCCATCACACACACACACGCACACGCACACGCACACGCACACGCACACGCACACACACACACACACACACACACACACACACACACACACACACACACACACACACACACACACACACACACACACACACACACACACACACACACACACACGTCATCCCTCCATACTCTCTCTCTCTCTTTCTTACGCTCTTTCTCTCTCTCTATTCCCTCTCCATCCCTCTTTTTATTCTGTCTTTCACCCTCTCTCTATTCTCTATCTGACTCCCTCTCCCTGTCTCTGTTGCCTTTGGCGAATTGGCGAATTGTGTTTTACTAACGTGGGTACATGTGTTAAGTGGGGATCAATTGTTTGTTTAACAGGGTGCCTCTATTAGACTGGGAGGATGTAATTAGAGAAGAGGCCCTTTTCTTTAATACAGCAGCCTGTATCAGCCAGGGGAGGGGGAAGGGCTTCAACGTCGCACACACAATCAATGCCAAATCTCAAGGAAGGATCGGTGGCAGATTGGTTTCTGGAAATTAAAAATGATAAACCTTACAGGGGAAAAAACCTCGGCTTCATTCAATGAAGTTGTCCTCGGTGTCCTACTGTGCCTCCTTGGTTCTTAGCCTAAAGCCAAATTTCAGTATTTATAATGAACCCAGGCAAGCCAGGGATGAAAGCTCCGTAATATCTGATTATTCCCATTGCCGTTTTACTGGTTTGCTTTGTTCACATCAAAAGAGCTCTTTGAAACGTCTCATACCTACTGTGGGTTGGCAGCAGCGGCCCTCGCTTGCCAGATAGGCGGATCGGCGAGCCGTGCCAAGAAATTGCAGACAACAAGGAAACAAAGCACATTCAGGCTCAAACACTCTCTGCCCCCAAATACTCTCTTCCCCCCCCCCCCCCCACACACACTCTCCCCCCCCCACACACACACACACTCTCCCCCCCACACACACTCTCCCCCCCCACACACACACTCTCCCCCACACACACACACACACTCTCCCCCACACACACTCCCCCCCCCACACACACACTCCCCCCCCACACACTCTCCCCCCCACACACACTCTCCCCCCCACACACACTCCCCCACACACTCTCCCCCCCACACACACACTCTCCCCCCCACACACACTCTCCTCCCCCACACACACTCTCCTCCCCCACAGACACTCTCCTCCCCCACACACACTCTCCCCCCCACACACACTCCACCCCCACACACACTCTCCTCCCCCACACACACTCTCCTCCCCCACACACACTCCCCCCCCACACACACTCCCCCCCCACACACACTCTCCTCCCCCACACACACTCTCCTCCCCCACACACACTCTCCTCCCCCACACACACTCTCCCCCCCACACACACTCTCCTCCCCCACACACACTCTCCTCCCCCACACACACTCTCCTCCCCCACACACACTCTCCTCCCCCACACACACTCCCCCCCACACACACTCTCCTCCCCCACACACACTCTCCTCCCCCACACACACTCTCCCCCCCCACACACACACACTCTCCTCACCCACACACACTCTCCTCCCCCACACACACTCTCCTCCCCCACACACACTCTCCTCCCCCACACACACTCTCCCCCCCACACACACTCTCCTCCCCCACACACACTCTCCTCCCCCACACACACTCTCCTCCCCCACACACACTCTCCTCCCCCACACACACTCTCCTCCCCCACACACACTCTCCTCCCCCACACACACTCTCCTCCCCCACACACACTCTCCTCCCCCACACACACTCTCCTCCCCCACACACACTCTCCCCCCCCCACACACACTCTCCTCCCCCACACACACACTCTTCTTAAAGAAACATTTGCTCACCATTTTGAAAATGGGGCGAATCAAACAGTCCAGGTTTTAAAGGCACTACCCTGAGATCAAGGGAAAGGAAGGCAGCAGGCCTCTTTTGGGCAAACGTTGAAAGAAAGTAAACCAGTGGATGTGTATCATGTGGGACCCTAGCAAGCAGGAAGTGTGTGTGTGTGTGTGTGTGTGTGTGTATGCGTGCGTGCGTGCATGTGTGTGTGTGTATGTGTGTGCGTGAGCGAGTACATCTGTGTCTGTGTGTGTGTGTGTGTGTGTGTGTGTGTGTGCATGTGTGCGTGCGTACGTGTGTGTGTGTGTGCATGTGTGCGTGCGTGCGTGCATGTGTGCGTGTGTGTGTGTGTGTGTGTGTGTGTGTGTGCGTGAGCGCGTACGTCTGTGTCTGTGTGTGTGTGGACGTGTGTAAGGGTGTGTGTGTTTGAGTGGAAGTGTACACAATTGTATATGATTGGGTGTGTTGATTTTATGTACGATGCATATATGGTAGGTATAGTATACTACTTAGGAGGGGGTAGAAGAGGAGAGTGTGTGTGGGCTGTAGAGGCTGTAATGTAAAGGACAGAGTTCTCACTGACATCTGGACTAGCCAGGAGAAGCACCTCCATTGTTCCACACTGCTGTTTAGATGTTGTGTGTGATGTCATGGCTTGGTGAACAGTAAAACAAGTAACCCAATGCAGGTGGTTTTGGGGAGAATGTATAAGAAGTGTACCTGTATGGTTAAAATAATGGTGTGAATGTGTGTATTTACTATGTGTGTGTCTAATAGCCTGGGGATGGGCTGAAGCACAGAGGAGGCCCGTTGGGTCTGTTCCTCCCTGTAGTATGAATGTTAGTGGTGACTTATGTATATATTGGACTCCTGATCCTCTGTTAGACACTATGTATTTAGTGTTTCTATTCTTCCCCTGAATCTCCCTCAATCCAATACAGCCCACCCCAGCACAGGAATTGACTGTCTGGATGCTTATGTACTGGTCACCTTGTTTTCACGCTTTCTGCCATGTGGACAATACATTAACTAAATGGACACTAAGATGTGCTTGGCCCTTTTCTGCTAAGGCTGAGCTTCTGTGAGGGATGGTGACTGCTGGCTTAAATGATTGAAGTAGCTAGACTGTGTGTGTGTGTTGTGCGTGTTGTTGTGTGTGTGTTGCATGTGTGTTTTCGTATGTGTGCGTGCGAGCGAACAAGCGTGCATGCGTGTGTGTGTGATTCTGAGTGACAGACAGGGCCGGAGATGTGCCAGCCACTCTGTGACACAGAGTGTCCTGGCAGCGGAAGCCACTGTTGTCATCCCTGATTTCACACACAAGCTAAAGTGTGGCCCAAGCCAACCTGCCCCCAGTAACAGTTACAGTCTACTAAAAGCTGTTCTGTGTAGCTATGTAACACAGGGGGGAGTAGCAGGTCGTCATGAATAGACACACAGAGGAAGCAAGTACGCACATACACACATACAAAACTCAATTTAAATAACTGTATTTAAAATGTATTTAGAGTTGAATTATGATAATATGTCAATAAGGACTCAGGAATAGTTTTCACAAACTAAGGTCTGAAAAACGCCTTTCAATAGGAAGTATGTTTTGGGCATTATTGGGGGTAGTTGGACTTTCATCACATTACCAATCTAAACAAGAAGAGGTAGAGTGACAGTTGAGTGGGGCTGTCCCCTCTCCTCTACTAAAGCATCTTTTGAAGTTGCTTTTCAGGTCATTAAGCCCCATTTCCTATTCACAGAGATCTTGTGTGGTGGGCGTTTGAGCCCAACAATGGACCCTAATGACTTAATGCTTCTGTTTTCATTCTCCTCCTCTTCATCGCCCCCTCCTCCATCCCTCTCTCGCCCCCTCACCCCTTTACACCCCTTTTTATTGGCTGCTCAGCACCCCTCGTTTGGATGCCCACTTTTTTATAGTGCATTGTAACGAGCTGCAGCTGTGGGGTAAAGCGGGGTGTAATGTTAACCCAGACTGGGGAGGGTCACCCGACGGGCCATAAAGGGTCAGAGGTCAACACATTGTGGTACTGCCATGGATAGTGTATATAAGAGGGCTGTAAAGGTTATTTATCTCATTCACAGCTCCACAGCCCGGCCTCCAACCCACAGACTCCTCCTCAGCCTGACCTCTCTTGTGTTGGCTTTTGAGAGATCTGATCCCTCCCCCCCTGAGCTGTTTGAATAGGTTCATCTCTCTGTTTGTCATTAAGTGGTCCTTAATTGGTGGAGGATGGATAATTGGTGGCTGTTAGGGGCTGATATACTGTTGCACAGTGGAGAGAGGGGTTAGTTAGTGAATGGAGACAAATACCTGTTCTGCTGCCCTGGTCGTGGAGTCTCACAGCATGGTGGAGCATGTCCAAGCAAGACTGATTAGACTGCTGCTAATATCATTACAATTGTCTGTTAAGGGACGCACAGATGTAGACACAAAAGTACACACACACACACACACGCACACGCACACGCACGCGCGCGCGCACACACACACACACACACACACACACACACACACACACACACACACACACACACACACACACACACACACACACACACACACACACACACACACACACACACACACACACACACACACACAAAGGGCAGCATAATCTATCATAAGAAAGTGTGTGATATATTTCCCCATGACTTCAAATAGCTGCCTGGCGACGGGGGTCCTGTCCAATAGAGATGGCTGGGTGGACAAAGCTACACCATAGCCTCCTCTCTTTACTGCAGCAGAGTGGCAAGCCAGCCGTGGCAGTAACCTGAGTCTGGAAAAACAAAGAAAAAAGACAATCGCAAAAATCTAACTGACCCCTGTCACTCTCTCCCCCATACCACTGGCTTAATCTTAATTGAATCAGCTTCATAGAAAGATGTTGACACTGAGAGATTGCAGGAATCTGGGAGGGCCTTGGCAGAGCAGGGGAGCGCTGGGAAAAACTCCCCCCAATTCATTAAGGTGTCCCCCTGCCTCCCTTTCCCCCATTCTTCACTGTCTCAGGGAGATAATGTCCCCCAGACAATTTGATCTCTCACTGTGGTCCGCAACTTTACTACCCTTCCCTTGACCATGAAGTCTAAAATCCTCCTCCTCTGATCTCAGGTGGACACAGCATCTCTTAAAATGTATGTTTACTCCTTTTGTGAAGTTGTTTTCATGTCATTATTTTAGTGTTACAGGGACAGTTGGGAGTCACAATAGCCATAGTTGAAGTATTTCATATGGATGAAGGACTAGCCATATCATGCAAGACACGTTTATTTGCTTGGAGGAGTCATATCTCTGGAGATTACCCATCATGGATTACTCCATCTCCATCATGACTTCATTGAGACTCCATAGGCCATGGTCGTGATCCTCAGAATGTAATATTGAGTAGAAGCGCTACAGGTCCTTTTTCGGGAGCCATACATTCTAATGTTTCCACCAATCTTTGCCTCTATCCTGATATTTCCCATTGACCATAATGCTGCTGCCAGTGCTAATAGCTAGCACTGCCCAACCACCACTAATAGTACTGTAGCTAAGATTAAACATGAAATTAGGCCAACATTACACCCCAAAACAACAACAACAACATTACACCCCAAAACAACAACAACAACATTACACCCCAAAACAACAACAACAACATTAGCTATGCTCCCAGAGCAGTAATGGATGAGTTGAGATGAGAAGTGACAGCCAGGCCCTGGTGTGGCCAGATCTACATATGAATGGCATTTAGGCTGTTCCTCTGCACCATGCAGGTGGTGTGTGATAAGGGCCCTAATCTAGATGAAGAACCCTGGCGCAGGCCCCAGGATAGACCAGGCCTCCTTTATTAGCCCTGAAGAAGCAAGGGAAGCGGGTAGAATGCTAATGCCCAGTGTCCTCTCTACTCTCCCAGCCACGGACTCCCACACTCCCAGCCTACTCCCAGTCTCATTCCTCCCAGCCCCACTCCCAGCTTCTCCCTGCGCTGTTAGCAACACTAAACTAGGCACAGGTTAGCACGTCACGGGCGGATAACATCAAAAGTAGCGCCTGTATCAGGCTGCTTCCGTTCCCCTCCCTCCATCTGCCTCAGGAAGAACGGCAGTCTGGCTGATGTTAGGCCAGCGTGGTGCGTTGCCATCATTTGATCAGGCTCTGCCTCTTGCTACTCTCACTACTATGTAAAGCCTGTGTTCTGTGTTGTTCTGGACAAGAGCTAGAGACGCCAGATTCTGCCTCGGGGCTAACTCTCCTCATCCATTATGCATGGGCATTATTCAGACAATTATTGATAATGCTTTTCACATAGGTGATTATTCATACATTCATTATTGCAGTCGCTAATGTGCGAGTATTAAAGACATTGTTATTAATGTCGAACCATTGGAAGAGCGCCAGCGGTCCCAGAAGCCTGACACGCTTTGGTTATTTCAAAGCCAGGAGAGGGAGAGAGAGAGAGAGAGAGACAGAGAGAGAGAGGGATAGAGAGAGAGCGCAACAGAGAAGGATAGAGAGAGAGAGACAGAGAGAGAGGGAGAGAGGGATAGAGGGAGAGGGAGAGGGAGAGGGAGAGAGAGAGAGAGAGAGAGAGAGAGAGAGAGAGAGAGAGAGAGAGAGAGAGAGAGAGAGAGAGAGAGAGAGAGAGAGAGAGAGAGAGAGAGAGAGAGGTGGGGGTTAATAGAGAAGGTAGATAATCCTGATAGGTGATGGTCACAGGAAGTTGGTTATTGAGTTGGTATTCCCAAAGCTGTAGAGAGAGGGAGTACCTACTGTAGTGTAGATAAAGGGTTTAGATCAGCAGAGATGAGCGAGGATACACTGGTAACATGGGAGAGGTTCTGTATACCCAGAACCAGAGTGTCTTGTTTGCTAGCTTCCTGGCTCCAGACTCCCCCTTTCCCCCGTCTCCCGGTGTCTCTCCGGTGTCTCCCCTCTCTACCCCCTCCTTCACGCTCTCTCTACCCAGTCTCTCCCGGTGTCTCTCCCTTTCTCTCCCCCCTGTCTCCCCCTCCTTCTCTCCTCCTGTCTCTCTCCATCTCTCTCCCCCATGTCTGCCCCCTCTCTCCCCCTGTCTCCCCCCTCAGCATGCTTCTGCTTCCTCTGTGGATCTATACCCCAGTCCTGATAGATCATATCCAAGAACACCCAGGGCAGGTCAATGCATCAAGGCTAACCTAAATAATTCATTTAGCATGTGTACATAGTCTTAATTACTGTTAATTATTGATGGCGCTATGCTACTGGAGCTGATTGCATTTATTCCAAGAATCAAGGAGTTGACTTTGGCTCGCACTCTAATACTGCCTAGTAAGACAGCAGGAATTGGACAGCTTTTCGTTGTTGCTGTTCTTCCTTTGTTTTTTCCTCCAGGGCAGAATGTCGGCTAGTCTTAGGGAGTGTTATCTGTTTGTGTTTCACTGAATTGTCATGGTATCTGTTGGGCAGGCAGGCAGGCAGCTAGACCGTATTCAGAGAGGAGACTCCCATGGCTCCATGCACTCATTTGTTTTAACATATCACTCTGTTAAGGGGATGGCTATGGGGATCAGTAGTGACGTAGCTGACTGGTTACTGACTCAGTCAGTGCAGTGGAGTGTGTGTGTTTGTGTGCCTCACTCTGCATCCCTCTCTCTGTCTGTGTTGAAAAAAGAGAAACGGACAGATTCCAAGTGTCAGATGCCTATGTGTTCCCCGGTTTTATCCTCACTCAATAAATAGTCAATCTATTTCCAATGCTGGGCCGTATTGTCATGCAGGAGGCCCTGTGGAAACTGACCTTTCAGTCAGGCTATTTAGTGAAACAACATTATCATTCCAAACTCTCCTGCTCAGGGTGTAACTCTAGCCCCACTCTGGGTCGACTGGACTGAGATAAGGGCATTCTGGGATGTTTCCAGTCTAGCAGAGACACACACGCACACATGCACATACGTACACACACACATACACAGTGGCAGATGCGCGCACACACACACATACACACACATACTTTCATGCACGTACACACTCACACAGTCTAGCCACCAGGCAGCGAGGCTAGTCCAGGGACCGGCCCTAGTAATCGCTCCACAGTGATCCAGTTACAATCCTTTGTGTTGCAGCACA
This sequence comes from Salvelinus alpinus, assembly GCF_045679555.1. Classification (NCBI taxonomy): domain Eukaryota; kingdom Metazoa; phylum Chordata; class Actinopteri; order Salmoniformes; family Salmonidae; genus Salvelinus; species Salvelinus alpinus. Next base: position 27,644,387 of record NC_092118.1, read on the forward strand.
TTTCACCCCCCTAATCGGCTGTAATGCTATTGCCATCGATAAAGTGTGTGAAACATCATTCTTGAGAGATCTTTCTCGAGTCATTTAGCCTGTAATTGACTTTTAAAGCAGTCTGTGGTAATGAGTGATACTGCTGACCAGGTGGGCAGGAGAGGAGATAAATGCAGATATTTTTTATGTACGAATTGGAATGGATGGTGCTATAGACAAAACCTCTCTGTAATGAGGAGTGGAGACAGACATCTTCCAGCTTCACCAAAAGTAGAAGCTCTCTGTTCGCTCTGTCCTGCCACAAATTATTCTTATTTCTTTTACGAAACAGATAAGGTAGAAAGCTCCTGTCTCACTGGTGCTGCCGAGGAGGAGCTGTCGCCGTATTGATTTTGTCTTAGATGAGGTCTCTGAAACCTCATTTACTCCTGTTGTCATCACAGCCCAACATCAGTGTCTGACAACGTGCATTTCCACTTCATCTAACTATCCTGCAGGGCGGCCATATTGGAAATCAGGGTTGGTGCAGATGGTAATGGAGCACACACACACACACACACACACACACACACACACACACACACACACACACACACACACACACACACACACACACACACACACACACACACACACACACACACACACACACACACACACACACACACACACACACACACACACACCACAGAAACGATGTTGACAGAACACTTGCATGATGAGACGTATAAGACAGATAGTGTTGCTGCTGACTGTCCATTCATTGTAGCGTCTAAATAAAGCCTGAACATTTAAGGAGTGTTGTTATTATGTTTCAGGAATCTGGTCCCTCCTGGGTGGATCTGGTGGCATCTTGGCATGTGGGTGAGGGTGTATCACGGTGTAACATGGCACTACTGTTCCCATAGCTGCTCTAAGTGTCTGATGAAATACATATGGATGTTGTCCGAGCTAACTCAGTACACCCTTTTATGTCATTATCCTGTGAAGTACACATTAAGTATAGCAAATATTACACACATGCAGCTGGGATAGACAGCTTAGGTCAGCAAAGGAATGTAGTATTTTATAGAGCACAATGTTACAATTAAACAATACAGCACATTATGTGAGTAAATGATCCTGGCAAGGTAACAAATAGCACCACCCTGCTTTCAGCTGTATACAGAGTGACAACATAACAAAGACAGGTAAAACAAACCTAGCCACCTACACACTGACTCACCACACAGTAGGCACCACTGAGTAGCGTAGGTTAGCTGCATGCCCTCCTTCAAGAGAAATCCATACAATTACTCCTTTCAAAGCCACAGGGCAGGGATTTCTACGTATGCATAAATGGCAATTGGGATTTTTTATTTCATTATTAAACAGAAGAAAATATGCACAAAGATGTGTCTGTGTGTAATTAAACTAATTAAAGAACAGCATTAATAAAATATCAGTCAAGCCAGCTGTTTACAGTGTAACGCTAGCGGCCTGGGGAAGAGTGTGTCTGTGTGTGTGTGTTTTAATATGATGTGTTTTTAAAGAGCTCCCGTGGTGTGTCCTCTCCAGGGAGAGAGTGAGGAGAGGGGCCACCTCTGTGTTGTCCCCAAGGATAACAAAACACAGATATTAACAACACCCCCAAATACCATCAGCACTCTGGGAGGGAGAAAAACACCGAAATAATATTATAGTACTTTTACCCACAATCACTATTACGTCTCGTGAAATACTCAGTAGACCTACATTTACTGCTGCGACTTCTATTATAAGAACACTACAGATAACTAGTCAATCAAGTATATGCTATTGGGCTACTGAGTTGTAAAACAACTGAGTATACCTACTTTTTCACTGCTATTGCTGTGACTGCTACTTTAACTATACAAAAGGTATTTTTAGTCAGCCAAGTAGTCCTTGATCTAATGGGGCTACCTTAGGACAGAGCCAGAACCCAGCCAACCCTTTCAAATGAATAGATCTTCTCTGTCAGGTGAAGCCTTGTCAGTGTTATTGTATACACATGCTGTGTCCTGTCACGTATAATGGCCCTTTCTGCCCAGATAAATGAGGGATGGCTCTATGGTGATTGTCAACGTGCTGATAAAGGCGAGGCAGGGAAAGAGACTGATTAATAATGCATTGGTGTCTGTCTGTCTGGCCACGGGGACAGGACAAGGCCAGGCAGGGTGAAGAATGTAGGTCAGATGTCCTCTTCAAGTGGTCAGTGATGATCCTTTTGTGCCACCCACCCACCCAGTGTCCAGTTCCATCTCTTGACCTGTTCTGCCTGTCTTCAAGGAGGTGTGTATGTGTCTGTCTGTGTGTCTCTGTGTGTGTGTGTGTGCACGTGTGTCTTTGAGAGTGTGTGTGTCTGTGTGTATGGGTGGGTGTGTGTGTCTGTGTGTCTCTGTGTGTGTGTGTGTGCACGTGTGTCTTTGAGAGTGTGTGTGTCTGTGTGTATGGGTGGGTGTGTGTGTCTGTGTGTGTCTGTGTGTGTGTGTGTGTGCACGTGTGTCTTTGAGAGTGTGTGTGTCTGTGTGTATGGGTGGGTGTGTGTGTCTGTGTGTCTCTGTGTGTGTGTGTGTGCACGTGTGTCTTTGAGAGTGTGTGTGTCTGTGTGTCTGGGTGGGTGTTTGAGTGGAAGGGTAAACAATTGTACGTATATGTTGGGGTGTGAACGATTATGTGTTTGTATAAGTTTATGTACTATGTATATATAGTACATATAAGTAGGACTATGTATGAACATGTGTATCTATAGTACCCTTCAGATTTCTTTAGGGTACACACATCCCTTCCCCTCTGCCCAGCCCTGTGTGTGAAGAGGCGTGGGTGACGGATGGCCATAGAGATGACCTCTCTTAAGAGCGGTCAGCAGCGAAGGGCCTGGCTCTGACCCCAGCCACTTATCCACATTAATCACAGACCTCTCCTCATCTCCTGGAAGGAGCTTTTATCGGCCCTGCTGAAAGCTACTGTCCAGTCCTCCTCCTCCTCCTCCTCATCTCTCATCTCTCATCCCTCTCTGCCTCTTACTGCCTCCTCCTCCTTCTTCCTCCTCCCTTTCTCCCTCCTCCTCCCTCTCTCCCTCCTCTTGTTTAGCCTTCCATAAGATGCTCTGTGTCCTAAATGGCACCCTATTCCCTTATTTTGACCACTGACCACAGGGCTCTGGTAAAAAGTTGTGTACTACATATGGAATAGGATGCCATTTGTGATGCACATTCTGTCCTCCTCTCCACTCAACATTAGGCCACAACTATCAGGCCATCACAACACATTCATCAGGCCTTGACTGTTATCACCCAGAAAGGCTTGAATATGGAAATGGGATCCTGACACTGATAAGGCCAGGCTTGGATTATCTCCTGCTCTCCTTCATCAGATAGTCACAGAGGAATGGTAACAGGCCGGAACATTATATACTAACTCAAAAACATGTAAATACACACATTAATTCATGAGCACACACATCTATTTATGCACGCACGAACGTGCACACACACACACATATTAGGGGCTAGAGCTGGGCGATATGGAAATAAATCCATATCACGGTAAATGGACAGAATTATCACGATAACGATACATTTAACGATACGTTTTTTACATTTTTACATTAATGTTCACCACAGTTTTACATTACCCTTAATTAATACTACTACTACTACTTGAATATTGTAGCTATCAAGTGTCCCATTAACAATCACCAATATTAGCTAACTTATTTATTTTAAAACCTCACATTTCTCTAGTAGGGCCTGTAGGTTATTTATTGTAATTAACAATATCAGACAAATATCCCTGATAAGTGGTTGGTTTGGTCGGTATCGATAGGGTTCGGGTTTATCGTTCCAGCTCTAACACGCACGCACGCACGCACGCACGCACACACACACAACCCCCCCACCCGCCCGGTCCCCTCCGTCTCTCCTCAACACGTGTGCTGTACTAACTAAACTAAAATAGGGCAGGTTTAATTAGGGCCTTGCTACCTGAGCAGTTCTTCAAAGCCATCCCGCCCCTGTGCTAATCTTAGGCAACGCTTCGTTATGAATTCTTCAAAGTCCCACCCAGCTGTCAGGAGGGCTTGTTGAGAGCTCCGTCATTAGTAGGGTACGGCAGGTACAAAGAACGGTCTGTTGTTCTGAGGGTGGAGGTTGGAGGGTAACATCTTGGCCTGCAGAGATAGGAGGAATCCCAAATGGCACCCTACTACCTATTTAGCGCACTACTTTTGACCACAGCCCATAGAACTCTGGTCAAAAGTAGTGCACTATAAAGTGAAAAGGGTGCCATTTGGGACCCATTCCTTGGCCCGACGCGGTAGAGGAGTTCCCTGTAGGTACTCTGACCTGAAGTGCTCAGGTGTGTTGACTTGGACTTGGACACAGTTGCTCACAAAGGATAGTATTGACATGACTAGGAGGGTAAAATCCCTCTCGTGTTTGACTGAGCTGAGAGGCACTAAAGAGAGCGTATCTTATCAGACACATTATTAGCTGTGATCGGCAAGACTATCAAAAAACGTTAGCTGACAAAAGAGGGCCTGTCCAAAACACTGCAATAAAGTGAGCCGCTATTGGCTGGTAAGTGATTTAAATGAGTGTCTAAATGGCTATGGCTGAGGCTTTGATAAGACTGAGGCAGGCTGGGCTGCAGGGCTGCCATGATTCTACAGCTGATTATTAACACACTGATACTATACAGCACTACTAGGCTTCCAAGCAAACAGCTGATTATTGACACACTGATACGACACTACTAGGCCTGCAAGCAAACTGATGTCATAATGGGCTAATACAACTCAATACAACTGAACTTAACAACACACTCCTTAAAATACCTGTCACTCTTATCCACCTCATTTTCGAACGCTTTTAAAATACTGAAGCCAAACGCGGGAAATATGAATACAACTTCCTCTGCGTTCGAGCATTATCATAAGTCATATGCGCGCCATTAGAAATCCCTGCAGTAGCATGTTTCTGTTATCTGATACATCAGCCTTGTTTGCCTAAACTGCAGAGAAAAGCCCCATAACAGATCCAAACGGTTGCCCAATGAGGCAGGCTAGATGCACTTATTTTGAAATGAATATGCATTCTAAATGCCAGGCTTTTGAGTGGTTATTCAAATGAAATAGAAAATGCATGTTGGGGAAAGTTTAGGAGAGAAAGCACATTGGTGTGATCACTTTTGTCCTGTTATGACAACAATGTCACACTGCATTTGCAAATAGTTGCACAGGACAGAGAGAGATGCAATGACATACTGTAAAAGATGCAAAGGCTGAACAGCGCTTGTTGTTGAATCACTACATTTAAATACCAGTTACTGTATTATTTTTCATTAGGCCTACATGTACATTGAATTATTATTTGCAGTTGTCACTATGACAATGAACACACCCTGAAAGCACTGAATGGTCTGAACCAGTATCTGTGCGTTGGAGACCTCATGAATGGTCTGAACCAGTATCTGTGTGTTGGAGACCTCACGAATGGTCTGAACCAGTATCTGTGCGTTAGAGACCTCATGAATGGTCTGAACCAGTATCTGTGTGTTAGAGACCTCATGAATGGTCTGAACCAGTATCTGTGTGTTAGAGACCTCATGAATGGTCTGAACCAGTATCTGTGCGTTAGAGACCTCATGAATGGTCTTGTGTTACCACCTTATTAATAGACAGCATACAGTAGGTTACATTGATCAGTTGATTGACAGGTGTAGGATGATAAACAATAAATGTTCCTCTAGCGTGGATGCTCACCAACGTTTTATAGTTATGTAGCATATAGTTAGTTAATCATTATAGTTATAGTTATAGGCTTGGTGGATGGCCTGGGCATTCATCAACTCAACACAACTAATGTTATTATCACAAGACAACTAGCCTAATAGTAGGTCTAGCTAACATTATTATCACAACAGAACTAGCCTACTAGTAGGTCTAGCTAACATTATTATCACAACAGAACTAGCCTACTAGTAGGTCTAGCTAACATTATTATCACAACAGAACTAGCCTACTAGTAGGTCTAGCTAACATTATTATCACAACAGAACTAGCCTACTAGTAGGTCTAGCTAACATTATTATCACAACAGAACTAACCTATTAGTAGGTCTAGCTAACATTATTATCACAACAGAACTAACCTACTAGTAGTTCTAGCTAACATTATTATCACAACAGGACTAACCTATTAGTAGGTCTAGCTAACGTTATTATCAAAACAGAACTAACCTACTAGTAGGTCTAGCTAACATTATTATCACAACAGAACTAACCTACTAGTAGGTCTAGCTAACATTATTATCACAACAGGACTAACCTACTAGTAGGTCTAGCTAACATTGTTATCACAACAGAACTAGCCTACTAGTAGGTCTAGCTAACATTGTTATCACAACAGGACTAACCTACTAGTAGGTCTAGCTAACATTGTTATCACAACAGAACTAGCCTACTAGTAGGTCTAGCTAACATTATTATCACAACAGGACTAACCTACTAGTAGGTCTAGCTAACATTGTTATCACAACATAACTAGTCTACTAGTAGGTCTAGCTAACATTATTATCACAACAGAACTAGCCTACTAGTAGGTCTAGCTAACGTTAGCGAACTTGATACACTTACACTTGTTTTCTTGACTTTTACACTCTATCAAATACTTTTCTAATAGTTTACTCTGTCAAGTTTGCCACCAGCGCACTGCTGCAGTAGGGAAGTAAAGCGGAAGTCGAATCCATCACTTCCGTTGTTTGGCTGTGTCCATAGAAAAGTTTGAAAATGAGGTGGACAGTATCGGTCACACTCTAGGGTCACATTGAGGTCAATATTTATCTTGATGAACATGTCAAATAAAGGAAAAGGTTCTGGTTTGCTCTAGTCCTATCAGAGGGGAGAGCTGTAAATAAGTGGGTGATGGTCATGTAGTGACGTGTCAGAAAGACTGTGGCCTAATAATAGAACCTGCCTTCCTCTAAGACATGTCTGTCTCATACTCACTGCTGTTGAAGGCCAGAGTGTGTGTGTGCGTGTATGTATGTATGTATGTGTGTGTGCATGTATGTATGTGCATGTATGTATGTGTGTGTGTGTGTGTTTGTACACGGGGAGCTAAACTGATTTTAATTGCTGCTCCGAATAGCTTTTGGAGTGACAGCGAAGAATGTGACGATGGCTCTTTAGCTCAATCAAACAGGCGTGTCTGCGAGCTCTGTCTCACACACACACACACGCACACGCACACGCACACGCACACGCACACGCACACGCACACACACACACACACACACACACACACACACACACACACACACACACACACACACACACACACACACACACACACACACACACACACACAGCCTCAGAGAAGACTTTTTAAAAGAACATTACCTTGTTTCTCCAACCCCCCATCTCAATCAAATATCCCAAACCCAACCCCTTGCATGACAAGAGCTGCTGTCTGGCGTATGATCTATCTACGATCACTTAGCCCAACATGTTCTGTTGTTGTGTAAAGATGTGAGAAAGTTTCCTTCTCAGAAATATGAAATATCAGAAATCTGAGGTAGCTACAGAAATCCTTTGTTAAGCAGCTCGCTGTGACACACTGAAAGATCTTTGATTGGCAAGCCATGCAGCCAGGCAGGCAGTGTGTGTCAGTGTCAGTATCACAGTCTTTCACACATTTAGTGGCCCATATGTTACTACAGTGAGACAGCCAGGGCACGGCCTGTGACTGTGTGCCTATAGACCCTATTCTGACCGGCTGCATCACGCGCAAATCTCCATTTAATCACCAAGCTCAAGTTACCCCACACGTAATAAATGGCAGATTAGTTTATTCTTCACTGTGCTTGACACATATCTCCCTCCATAACGTTTTGCTGTGGGCGGGGGCGGGGGTTAGGCCTCATGGTTGGCATAGCGAGCCACGTTAAATGGCTGGGCCAAGCGTGTCATCTGGCGCTCGTCTAGAGCCCGCGGGTCCACCACACCGGACGGAATGGATGGCCAACCGGCAGCCATTGTTCTAGAACACGCAGACACAACACCCACACAAGCTGTATGCACAAGCAAACGCACATGTAAATGCACACACACACACACGCATGCGCAGACACACACACACACACACACACACACACACACACACACACACACACACACACACACACACACACACACACACACACACACACACACACACACACACACACACACACACACACACACACACACACACACACACACACTCCCCAAAACCTTTTGTCAGGAATTTGTTGAAGACACATTTGTAAATATTCATATTGTTCTCGTAATACGATCAACAGAGAAATGAGAGGGACAGAGAAAGACAGAAAAATGGGTTACAATAATGAGAGAGAGAGTGAGAGAGAGAGAGATGGGTTACAATAACGAGAGAGAGAAAGATTGAGAGACGACAAAAATAACAATCCACCATTATCCTGGCAGTGTAGTTAGTGAGCTGGCTGCACCAACAATGGGTCGGAGATGTAATATTGAAAGGTTACTTGGGTTACTCTGCCGAGTCTGTCACCTCCTTGCCTCCGGGGGCCCTAATCAGTTCACCCTATAATTATGGCCCCACAAAAGGCCCTGTTAAAGTTCCTGTAAAATGAACCTGATGATATTGAGAAGAAGAAGAGAGAACAGAGGGCCTTCTTTTAATTAGGGCCATCCATCTTAACCTTGTCTACTGGAGGTGGAGTGAAGGTAGGCTGGGTCAAGCTCTCTAACCTCTCCCCTGGTATTGTCTTCCCTCCGTCGCTGACTGGAGGACAATAGTGACGCTAGCTAGTCACCAGAGACCTTTTGTTGCCCATGAGCTGGCTCCGAGTAGGATTTACCACTGAATAGTTTTTTTTACAGTGACACAATACTTGAAATTCACAATGGGAACCCAACACTGCACGCATCACTGTTGTATACGAAACATGTGCGATGAGCGGCTATAAAAATGAAGTGTAACCTCAGATCACTACACAGCTGTTGGTGTGACGTAAAGCATTGGGTTTTGTAAGAGGAAACAACTTGAGGCGTGTGAGATTTTTTTATTTATTGGGTATTCCTGAAAGTGGTATCTAGGATGACATGTTTTACAGCTAATCCTTTGCTCCGGTGTTTGATACACTGTCTACATGTGTGTGTGTGTCTGTTTGTGTGTGAGAGCGTGCTTGTGGTTCTGCTCTGCTTTTGGTTGTGTGTGTGCGCGCATGTGTGTGTGTGTCACACAGCATGTGTTATACCAGCCATGCTTGTTTAGTGGTGCCCCAGTCACACAGACAGGCGCTGTGTTTAGAATGACTGTCTCCTCTCCAAAGGCTTCTAGGTGAGGAGCAGAGCCGGATCTGATGATCAAAAGTACTGTTTGTTTTTGCTTCCCGACCTCGAGAGAGGGAAACGCCACGTCCCCACTGAGCACAGCACAGACGGGTTACCCCTCGCACTGATCAGCTCTCTTGAGAGGCCTCACATTGTGTGTGTGTGTGCTGCTGTTTCATCACTGTGCTAGTTGCCTCCTCCTCCACCTTCCTCCTCCTCTCCACCCTCATCTCTCCCCATCTCCCTCTTCTCTCCTCCCCTCTCCGCTCCTCCCCCCTCATCTCCTCCCACGTCTCTCCACCCTCATCTCTTCTACCTACCTCTTCCCCCCTCTCCTCTCTCGCTCTCCTCCACATCTTTCTCCCCTCATCCGCCCCCCCCCCCCTTTCTCCTCTCTCCTCCACCCTTCTCTCTCCCCTCCTCCCACCCCGTCTCTCCCCACTCCTCTCCATTTCCCTGTCCCCCTCTTTTCTCCCCCTCCTCAGTGTCTGCTACCTGGAGCTGACAGTGACGTGTGCTGTCACCTCTACTGCCGGATCTAGAAATGAAAGGTGGAACGGCAGGGCACACACACACACACACACACACACACACACATACTACAAACACACACACACACACAAAGACACACACACACACACACACACACACACACACACACACACACACACACACACACACACACACACACACACACACACACACACACACACACACACACACACACACACACACACACACACACACACACACACACACACACACACACACACACACACACACACACCGTACAAACACAGAAAGAGGGATTCTAGGCCTTTGGATGGTGTGTCTTCTTCTCTACCTGCTCTACCTCTTCGTCACAGTCTCAGCCTGCCGTAGCGTAGCGTAGCCGACCCATAGTGCCTGGCGTGGTCTTTCATCTGTACTGAGGTGGCGGTGGCAGTCGTATATTATTCATGGGCCGTGCAATCCAAGGCAAGCGTCATGTGGCAGAAGTAATAAGACTCTGAACTGGGAAGGAGGTGATGAACATGCAGGAGAGAGAGATAGACACAGGCCTCCTTTCTTTCTTCTACACTGGAAGATACACTCTGTGTACCTTAGGCATGCTGTACAACTTTGATTTATTCTGCATCGGTTGACACAACAGGTCGTTTTTAGGGTGTTCTGTTGGTTTTTCAGTTACATGTTTGAGCAGAACAGGACATATTTCCTGGAGGTATGGGGGATCACATTGCTTGTGTTTTCAGTACTACTAATTTAACAAATAAAAATAACATTTGTAACTGAAGAACATGTTTAAAGTCCCCTCTGTAAAGTAGAGGTGCTGTATGTGTCCACTCCTAACTCGGGCCACACGTAGCTGTTTCACCAAACAGAAGAAGGAGGGAAAAATTTTACCTCCCAGAATTCCCCTCTCTAGACTAGTGTGCTGCAGGGGGCGGCTCATAGGTGAAGGGAAGAGTAGAGAGCAGAACAGCTGACTAGGCTCAGCCTATAAGACTGTGAGTCCTGGTGTGCAGTGTCTGGGGGCGATATGAGATTAACCACCTGGCCTTGGAGCTTGACCCACTGGAGCGAGAGAAGAGAGATGGAGAAGTAGGAGGGAAGGAGGGAGGGAGGAAGGTGAGAGAGAGGAGGGAGAAAGAGGAGGGAAAGAGAGAAAGAGGGAGAGAGAGGAGGGAGAGAAAGAGGGAGAGAGAGGAGGGGTGTGGTATGGTAGGTAAATGGACATTGGGGTGATGTAGGAAGAAAGACAGAGATTGGGTGAAGAAAGAGAGAGATCGGGAATAAAGAGAGAGGGACAGCCATTAGCTCATCAATGGAGGGGCATCACTACCACTTAACACAGTTTATTGATCTGGTCAGCCTGCAGACCTCTGGTGAGTGTCGATTTCCTATTGAATATACCAAGTCTATTCTTATTGACCGCTATCCCCACTACTGCCCACCTCTCTTCCATCCCCACCAGGGAATGTTTTAAACACTAATTTTAAATTATAATCTCTGTGAGTAAATGTCATAATCGCCCCTAAGGCCTGGTGCAGATTGGCCGGAGAGCAGTGGTCTCAGAGGTCAGGGGGATTGGTCAATACTGACCTCTCTGTGGTCAGCCAAGACACTCAGTCATTGAGAAACAAAATGGCTTCTGTTGGTCAGCTGTTTTCTGGGTTCATGAAGCCGATGAGGGTTGTGATCTATTGAATGAAAATAGTGGGACATAAAATAAATGTTATATAGATGTGAATGACTGGAGAAATATCTGTATAATTGTTTTATAGAACCTGTTGTAGTGTGTTTGTGTGTGTGTTGTGTCTACAAGTACGTGTGTGCGGGCACCGTGTGACTGCATGAAGAGTGACGCAAGAGTGACACAATCACTGACTGCTCATCAATGCTTCATAGGTTAGATCATTAGATCTGAAGTGACAGGTCTACACTGAGCTGAGCTGGGGAGGGGAGGGAACGGGGAGGGGCATATTGCTATTGATCCTCTGCTCCAGGGGCTTCTACAGTTACCATGGTTATATGTGAGGGGGCAGGGCAGGAAGGGAACACTGCAATATGAGGTGATTTAATTGCTAGAAATTTGTATCACAATAAAATTTCAGTAGATATTCTAATTTAATCTTTGTTTTTGTTAATTTTGTGGGGCTCCTCACCTGATTTTATTGTACAAAAGTCTTCATATACCTGTTATAATTTGCCCATAATTTAATTTGTCATAATTACACCACAGACGAATAGGACACTCATCTGATATACATGTTAGCTAAGGCTCTGTGGTCCCATAACCATTACTCTTCCATAGCTCAATGAGTCAGGGGTTTTTTGTGGGCAGATAGATAGATAGAGCAGAGGGGTCTGACAAAAGCCTCCCAAAGCTCCCAGTCAGTCAACCAGGTTGGGCCGGGCCCAGGCAGGCCTGCCAAACTCCTCAGCTGTTCCTCTAAAGCAGGCTGAAATAAGAGCAGGCCTCAAAAGCCCTTTGATCTTTTACTGCAGGGGTCAGGGCTGAAATGACCCGTAAATGAGGGAGGAATGAGCTTTCATTTTGTCAACCTGCTCTGTTATTATAAAGCAGGGCCTTCGGGTGACTTGAGCTTGTCTTAAGTACCTACGCCAGTGGAACAGCCAAACATGTTTTGGTGTCACCCAAAGCCCTGTTCACCTAGACAAGAAAACATTTACTGGGCCCCCATTGAACAGCTGTGGGAATTTACCGAGGAGTGTGTGTGTGGGGGAGGGGGAGGTTGTGTGTGTGCTCGTGCTGCATGTCTGTGTGTGTAATGGCAGTGTGTATGTGGGACTTTTTGCCTGTGAGTGTTTGTAGGTAGATTTCTAAAGGAGTTGCTCTCTAGTCTACACATGCCAGCGTCTGAGGTGCGTTGTCGTCGAGAGATGAAGAGGAGCAGACATCACATAGGAAACAAAGCAACGGCAGTAAATACTGGGCTAAAAGGGAGCAGTCTCTCTACTGTAGCTGCTGTTTACAACATTCACATATCCAGACTAGTAGAGCCAACCTGTGTTGGCGGAGCACATAAAGGTAACAAAACATGATCATTACGGGATGCATTTGTACAAAATCGTGGTACAGAACACCTTCTTCCGAGTGCTGACATCGCCCACGCATCGCTCCGACTACAGAGAGAAAACCCCGCAGCTGACAAAGGGAAAGCTGGTGAAGAAAGAGTGCCATTTCCATCACTCACGTCTCGGCTTGTGTTTAGAGTAGTTCAATATTGTGCCCCATTTTGATTTGAACCTGACAGTTTTACTGAAGCTCCCCTATTCCGAATCACAGGGAGAGAAATGAGAGCACTGAACTCACTAGACGTGGAAGAACGGGGAAAAAAACAGAAGAAAACAACAGGGAAACACAGAGAGAAAACAAATAAATACATAAATAAATCAACAATAGTAGTGCTGAGCCGGGGAAGGAGCCAAACAGGGAAACGTTGCAACAGACATTGCAGTGGGGAAAGATTTAAATTGCGGTTGTATCAATAATTGAGGTATCTGAGACACAGTGTTTTTGTTCACCATAAGGTTTGATGTAACGGTAGGAAGGTTGAGATTAGGAAGTGTTTGTTTTATTGATGCCCTGGTGCAGATCACATCTGGTGTGAACACTCCCCATTACCCCCAATCACGCACGCACGCACGCACACACACACACACACACACACACACACACACACACACACACACACACACACACACACACACACACACACACACACACACACACACACACACACACACACACACACACACACACACACACACACACACACACACACACACACAAAAATCCACATTGATCAATTAACTGTAGCCCCGTCTTAACAAGTCCAGTTGTTAAGACTAGTTAGACCCAGGTTACAGACCCTTGTGAAATTCCAACAGTACAGTATGTAGGATCTTAATTTGATCACTCTTTTGTTGCTGGGAATTTTCCTGCACTACAGGAAATGCAAACTTGTAGTTTATTCAAGGTTTAAAAAGGCTTCTAAAGTTTGTAATTTCCACTTTAAAATGTCAGACTTGATTTGCCCTAACGAAGAATGTGTCTGTGGGAGTAGCTACATATTCCCTCCGTACGGGGCGCAAGGTGACCGAGTTGATAAATACTGTGTTGAAGCTAGATAAAGTCACTCTTATTTCTTACTAAGTCTGGTGTCCGCGTCCCCTCACTTCATAACTCCAGAACCACCGTGCTAGCAACTCAGAGAATTGTAAGAAGTAGTCGGGTTTATTATGTCACGGTTTGGAATGAAAAAGTAGACTTGAGAACAAGTTTTACCGGCATTTGATGTCAGCTAACTAGCTAGAAAGCAAGCTAACTAGTTAGCTACATTAAGCACAATGCTAGCTAAGTTGCAGAAGCTAGCTAGCTAAAGACCACATGTAGGAACCACAGCAAGATAATAATGAGAATGCAGAACCAGCGCACGCTAACGTGAATGAGATGGCACGACAAGCACTATTCCAAATATCTCCCCCTTCTGAATTCAACTTCACTCACCCAGGAGAATGGCCACAGTGGATCACCCTCTTCCAACGTTTCAGACAGGCATCTGGCTTGGACAAGCAGCCGCAAGACAGGCAAGTGAACACGCCACTATACTCAATGGCCACAGAGGCTGAGACTATAGTATGCTCCAGAAATCTGACAACTGACTAGCTAATGATTTATGACACTGTCTCACTTCATAACTCCCCAACCACTGTGCTAGCAACTCAGAGACTCGTAAGAAGTAATCAGGTTTATCCTCTTGACACTACAGGGGGTGCTGTTTCAACTTGGACATTTATCGTTCCCAAATTAAACTGCCTCGTACTCAATTCTTGCTCGTACAATATGCATATTATTATTACTATTGGATAGAAAACAATCTCTAGTTTCTAAAACCGTTTGAATTATGTCTCTGGGTGAACCAGAACTCTTTCTGCAGCGAAATTCATGACAGGAACTGCGAAGGTCTGAAAACGAGGCTCTGTTCTCAGATCAGTTTAAAGCTCTGTATGTATCCTATGGGTCGACATGAACTGCACCCGCCTTCCCCTGGATGTCAGTAACCAATGAGAAGTGGAATGGAGTGTCTACGTAGTTCTCAGAGCTTATAAAAGGCCAAGGAACGAAGGGAGCTCTCTTTTCGTCGTTCGTCATTGCGCAAAGCAAGACCTCAGGAGGGCATTTTGAAACGCTCAGTTATCGGCCTTAGCTATATCCGTCTGTAATTTAATTCGATATAGGTGTTAGAAACATCATAACGAAGTTATTTTAAACCGAGTTATATCAGTTTATGCGAGTATATTGCTATTTTCGGAATTTCCTTAGTATTGCGTTTTGAGGATTTGGGCATGTTGTGGCCACATAGCTATTGTTAGCTGCTAATTCCGAAGTTGAAGACGACGTTTTACAACCAAGCAAGGATTCTTTTGGACAAAGGACACCTTGCCCAAGATTCTGATGGAAGCTCGTCCAAAAGTAAGAGCTATTTATGATGTTATTTCGTATTTATGTGGAAAAATGTAAACGGATTTGTCCGCCATTATTGCGGCACTAGTCTGGCTGTAACGCACACTGTATGTCTAGTAACGTTAATTTTAAAAATCTAACTCAGCGGTTGCATTAATAACTAATGCATCTTTCATTTGCTGTCCAACCTGTATTTTTTTGTCAAGTTTACGATTATTTATTGATTAGATTAGGTGCCTTTCCAAGATGGCGCCGGCCAGAATGCATGACCTGTTGCCACTGATCACATTGTATAACCACAATTTGTGCTGCTAAATATGCACATTTTCGAACAAAACCTATATGCATTGTGTAATATGATGTTACAGGACTGTCATCTGACGAAGTATATCAAGGTTAGTCAAAAATTATATATCTTTTGCTGTATTGTTACGATCGCTAACCTGTGCTGCTGGTAAATTGCTTGTGTTTCTGGCTATTGTGCTAAGCTAATATAATGCTATATTGTGTTTTCGCTGTAAAACACTTAAAAAATCTGACATATTGGCTGGATTCACAAGATGTTGGGCTTTCATTTGCTGTACGCTGTGTATTTTTCAGAAATGTTTTAAGATGAGTAATTAGGTATTTGACGTTGGTCTCTGTAATTATTCTGGCAGCTTCGGCACTATTTCATATTGCAGCTGCAATGTAGAACTGTGATTTATACTTGAAATATGCACATTTTTCTAAAAAAACATATGCTATACAATAAATATGTTATCAGACTGTCATCTTATGAAGTTTTTTCTTGGTTAGTGGCTATTTATATCTTTATTTGGTCGAATTAGTGATGGCTACTGATGGAGTAAAAAACTGGTGGAGTAAAAAAAGTGGTGTCTTTTGCTAACGTGGTTAGCTAATAGATTTACATATTGTGTCTTCCCTGTAAAACATTTTAAAAATCAGAAATGATGGCTGGATTCACAAGATGTGTATCTTTCATCTGGTGTCTTGGACTTGTGATTTAATGATATTTAGATGCTAGTATTTACTTGTGACGCTATGCTAGGCTATGCTAGTCAGCTTTTTTACTGTGGGGGGTGCTCCCGGATCCGGGTTTGGGAGGAATTAGAGGTTATTATGTCACGGTTTCGAATGAAAAAGTAGTCTTAAGAACAAGTTTTACAGTTTTGTAGTTAATGACCTCAGCTAACTAGCTAGAAAGCAAGCTAACTAGCTAGCTACACCAGCCACAGAGGCCGAGGCTATAGTATGCTCCAGAAATCTGACAACTGACGAGCTAATGATTTATGACACTGTCAGAGCAGCGCTAAACAGCCACTTTGTGCCGAAACAGAATGTGATTTTTGAAATAGTTTGATTTAATAAACGCATTCAGGAAAGTGAGGAATCAGTGGACAAGTTCATCATTGCTTTGCATGAGCTCAGTGAACATTGTGATTATGGACAATGGCGAAGGTGCATAAAGATGGAGGAATTCAGATATGACGTTGTTGCTTTTAGCACTACCCACAGAGTTCTTAAACTACGGCGCGCGACATGGTTCAATGTGACAGTAAATCAGCACAATCTACTTTTCCTGTATCCTGTGCTAATGCCAATACAAAAAAAGAGTAACGGAGAGCAATGTACAACTTAGCAAACGAGGCATTTGTGGTAAGTACATGGGGGCTTATCTTTATGGATCTTCGCTATTACGTGATGATCTAATAGGGACATATTAGTGGTAGGTCTTCATGACAGAGCCCTGTCAGAACCAATGCAGATGGATCCAGCCCTTACCTTACAGAAAGCTTAAACCATGGCCCGTCAAAAATAAAAAATAAAGAAACAAAAATTCTTACTCAGTGAACGGCGAACAAAGACAAATGGTAGAGGCTATAGGAAACAGAGAAGCCTTTCCAACATTCTTAGCGACCAAGATACACTGACACTGCTAGTGAACCAAACAGGGCTACACAGAGAAGTGACTCACAGTGGAAAAACACAAATCAACAGACAAAACCATGTTCATGGTGTGGAAATGGCTCCCATAACAGATGATTTTGCCCAGACAGAGACGTTATCTGCAGAAATTGTCAAAAGAAGTGACTACTATACAAGTCTGCAGATTACAAACTTCAGTGTCTGAACTCCTAGAGGAAGAGGAGTCTGAAATTGCATTTCTTGGCTCTATTGGGACAGATACAAACCAGCCATGGGTAACTACACTCAGTCTATGTAATCAACAGGTCAAATAAAAAATGGACACAGGCGCAGATGTCACAGTCTTTCCAGAAATCATATACCAACAGCTGACCAAAGACCCACTGCAGCACACACCTAAAGTTCTTCAGGGCCCCAGTCAAATACCCCTTTGAGAGGTAATTTCCGGGCCACACTCATTTATGGGCAACGCTCAACTCAACAAGAAATCTATGTCATTTGTGACCATTGCACTGTTCTACTGGGCTGCCCCGCTGTCACTGCACTCGGACTGGTCACAGGGACTGAACAGATACAACTGCTGTCACTGCACTCGGACTGGTCACAGGGACTGAACAGATACAACTGCTGTCACTGCACTTGGACTGGTCACAGGGACTGAACAGATACAACTGCACACAGGGTCATCGGATCTGGAACAAGAGATGGAACAAGAGATTAAAGAAACATTTCCCAACTTTTCCAAGGGACACAAACTGGAAGGTGAATACCATATCAAACTCAAACCTGAAGCTCAGACATTTGTGATGTCCACACCCAGACAAGAGGTTCTCCCCCTCCTGGTTAAGGTAAAAAAGGAACTTGGCTGCATGGTGGTAGACATCATCACAAGAGTGGAAGAAGCAACGGAATGGTGTGCTGGGATGGTGGTAGTCCTCAAGCCTGATGGTAATGTGCGGATCTGTGTGGACTTAGCCAACCTAAACGAAAGTGTCTGTTGGGAGCTACACATGCTACCTTGCATTGAACACACTCTAGGCCAGCTGAAAGACGCCAAGATCTTTTCCAAGCTCGACGAACAGTCAGAGTCCTGGCAAATCCCTCTGTCAAAAGACTGAAAAATGCACCACATTCATCACCCCCTGCGACGGATGCTGCTTTCAGAGGCTACTGTTTGTAATCTCGTTGGCACCAAAACATTTTCAGTGCAGAATGAATCACAAATGCTGGAGGGCCTTGAGGGAGTCGTCTGCCAAATGGATGATATCCTGGTGTATGGGGCAACTCAGGATGAACACAACAACCGGCTGTTTGCTGAATGCAAAATGTGAGTTTTTCAAACAACAAGTGAAATTCCTGGGCCAGATCATCAATGGAAGTGACGTTCGAGCTGACCCAGCCAAGGTCACAGTAATTGCCCAACATGTGTTGGTACTGGAATTTAATGCCAGTACCAACAAACGTAAGCAAGGTAAGGGGAAATACAACCCTCACCTTGCAGAGATTTCCAGACCCCTCAGAGAGCTACTGAACAAAAATACAGCACGTGGACTTGGGATCCCCAGCAAGCGCAGGCATTTAATGACTCCTCCTGGATTTTCCCTTTACGACCCTACAGCAGATGCAAGGTGTCAGCTGATGTGTCCTCCTACAGCCTAGGAGCTGTTCTGCTACAGAGGAAAAGTGACACAGACTGGCGTCCCATCGCGTACGCCCGGGCCTTGTCTAGCGAGGAACGTTGCACAGATCAAAAAATATGCTCTTACTACGACATGGGGTTGTGAGCGCTTCAGAGACTTTCTTATAGGCCTTGAATTTCAAGTCGACTCTGACTATAAGCCCTTCCCAGCACTGATTAGCTTAAAGCGGCTAGGCGAACTACCACCAAGGATCCAATGTATCAGAATGAGACTCATGCCATTCAAGTTCTCTATTGCACATGTCTGGTAAGAGCTTGGCCACGGCAGACACACTGTTCAGAGCACCAGTGCTCTAGAACCCTTCAACAGAGAACCAGACAACCAATCTGAGGAACAGCTAATTGAAGGGTATGTGCACAGTGTCCTCTCTGCTCTTCCCATTATGGAAAAACACTACTGCCTAGTGAGACAGTGTTATGAACAAGGCTGGGCAGAAGAAGTCCGACACAACCACGCTCTGAAACCCTATTGGGCCGCCTCAGGTGACCTCACTGTGGCACAAGGACTCTTACTAAAAGGTCATCCCCTCCAAAAGGCAAGAGGATATTCTAAACTGGTTGCATGAGGACCACCAAGGCATTCCGAAAGAGAGCCAAGTCCTCCGTCTGGTGGCCAGGTCCCAGCAAGCAGCTACAAGTGAAAGTCGAACAATGTGACACTTGTGGCAAATACAGAAGACAGACACCAGAGTCCCTCCTCCCAAGTCCGACACCAGATGGCTCTTGGCAAAAGCAAGGGGCTGACCTTTTTCACCTCAACAACTCCACCTACCTCGCTGTCTTTGACTATTTCTCTGGATTCATGGAGATGGCAAAAATGACCTCAATGACATCTAGCACAGTGGTGGGGAGTATGAGGTCATGGTTCACTTGTAGTGGGATCCCTCTTCTCCTTATCTCAGACAATTCCCCCCAGTTTGCCTCTGAGAATTTCAAAATAATCACAGACACCTGGGGATTCACACACACAACCTCAAGCCTGCGGTTTCCCCAAAGCAACGGTGCAGCCGAACGAGAAGTACAGACTGCCAAACAGCTCCTTTGCAAATCTTCAGACCCCTACCTGACGCTCTTAGCGTACAGATCAACTCCCCTTTCTAATGGACTGAGCACCGGTGACTCCAGTGTGGCCAGACCTCTCTGAGTGTACACACAAAGACAGACAATATGAGCTCAGCCAAAAGAAACACTTTGACAGCCGACATCGAGCAAAGGCCTATCGAGCCTACGCCCAGGATATACCGTATGGATACAGGACTCCCGGGACATAGGTATAGCGCAATGACACTCAGACACAGCACGGTACATCCTAGTAAACACTCATGGCCAGACAGTCAGGAGAAACCGCCGACACCTCACCCTGGACCAACCAGAATCTGCGTCACAACAGCTGCACTACAACTCTACTGGCAACCACAGCACCTCTGACTCCGGCTCTGAGGAACCCTCCCCCAGCTCAGACATTACAGACAGAAACATCCATTACCTCTCCACAACCTCTCGACGGTACCCTGTGAGGACTAGGTTCCCACCCACTTACAGTACCTTAAAGACTTTACAGCCACATAGGTCACACCAAACACTTTGAACGGGGACAGAATAAAGGCCCAGGTGTATGGAGAGAGTTACAGGTAGTCTACCCTGTGCTCTCTTTTTTTTTTAATTGACTGGATATGAACATGTTGTTTACATGTTAGTTTGGGTATTTATTGAAATGCTAGTTTAGAGAATTGTTACAGTTGTTTACTATTGTATGTTAGACAATGCAGTGCTGTGCTTTCTGTTGTTCCTTAAGAAAGGGAGATGTGGGAGTAGTTACATGTCCCCCTCTGTAAGGGGACGCAAGGTGAGATATTCTGAAGCCAGATAAAGTCACTCATGTTTCCTACTAACTTTGGTGTCCACGTCCCTTCACTCCATAACTTAACAGTATCAACCTGTACAAAAAAAAATCCATTAATTATAATCCACATAAAAATGCAAATTTCCTGTTGCTGCAGGATAATCTTCCTTCTGTAGCAAACTAGCTCAAATTAAGATCCTACATCTGTAGCTCCGCTGAGCAAACAAAGAAGATTTATAGGTAAACTCCCTGACCCATCAAAGGAGTGTGTCTTCAGCACTAATTACGGACTGTGTTGACTCTCTCTCTCTCTGATAGTTTGCACAGGCCTTGTTACTGTTAGTCTGTCAAATCTGGCTCTGTCTGGGACACTTTCCCCTTCAAGACATTCTAGGCTACTGACTGTGAGACTATAGGCTACTGTGAGATAAATTAGCATATCCCTAGAGCCATGGCCCTATAGCTTTGATCATGTGACGCCTGCCCTGTCTGACTAGACGGACTCATGCTTGGACACAGCCAGACCTGGTTGTAGTTAGTTAGAGACATGGGATGCGTACTTGGGGTTCTGTATGTTATAGCTCTAGCAGAAGTGCCAGTGTAACCCCCATGGCTGTAAGCCTTCTTGTCACGCTGCAATAATGCAGTGTCACTCCTACTGCTAATGGTTAGCATCATGCTCACTCCCCTCCCTCCCTCCTCCTCTCTAACTCAGCCAGGCAAAAGTGACCCGCGCCAGTGCACTGGATCTGGCGTGAACTTAATCACTTGAGCAAATTGAAACCACTTGCTCAGCAGTATTTTTACAGCGGTATATAGTGTATGACCCAGGCCTATTGTGAAGTGACCTCTGCTTTTTGAAAGAAGGCTGGGAGCTGGGGGACTGTACCAACGAGAGACCGAATGCCGTCGAAAAAACATGAGATGGTTAACTTTCCTTTTTTTCTCCCTTTCTCCCTCCTTAGCTTGATCCCCTCAGTATGTTGGTTGGATGTTGGACATTCCTCCCCTAAACCCACTACCTGTTAGATTTACTACGCCTGGGTAATCCCCTCACAGTTGACATTTAGAGGACATGTTAAGAGTCATGCCTTTAGTGTGAATGTGTTTTTATCTGGAGTGCTTTATCGCCAGTAGGATCCACCACTTTGAAGACCTTCCTGTCCCTCTAGGAAAGTTCCTGACCCTGATTACAAGGAGTGTGTCCCAAATGGCACGCTTTTCCCTATTAAGTGCACTACTTTTGACCAGAGCCCTATGGGCTCAAAAATTGTGCACAATATAGGAAATAGGGTGCCATTTGGGACTCATACCACTCTTACCAGCTCTCATCTCTGGGTCCCATCAGCAGGGGGAGCAGGGAGTAAGGGAAGCAGGAAGGGTCAAACAGCCCGCAGCCAGAGGGTTTAACCCAGGAGGACCAACACTGATCAGACACAGAGCTGGAATGCTTCTCTGCTTCTCTTGTCTTTGGAAAAATAGAGTATGTCTTTCTTTTGAGAAAAATAAAATGTTCACTTATTACGAAAACTTGGACTCGAGTGATTGGCGGTTACATAGATCATAGACATGGATAGAGAGAAAAAAATGAACCAGGAAAGTCACAGGCTAGTTGTTAGCAAACATGTAGCTTTCTTTACCCCTCTGCTTTATCCCAGGTTCTAGGAGAGCAAGGGTCCAGAACATGAAAGACTTAGCAATGACTTCAGACTGGGTCTGTTTAACTTTAAACGTCAAGTAATTATGTTGTAACGCAGAGGACATACATGTTCACACAACACTCTTTCACAGGCCTTCTCCACTCTACAAGTAGCCGGAATCCTGGGACATCCAGGGGTTCCCTATGAAATTCCCAGTGAAATTCCCAGTCCTCTTTTCCCGCCCCCTTTCCTAATCACAAACAGACGAGCACATTAGAGCCTCTGTGCCCTCCTTAATACCTCTTTAAATAATCCGTATTTAGTTTGGATTTACACAGAGCTGTTAAGGTAGTAAAACTCTTCAAAGTGCTGTGTAACGTTTCACAATGGATGGTGAGGATGGTGTCGGTGCATATCTGTTCTTCATTATCTTTAATCACTCTGTGTTTTACCTGTTCGCTTTATTGTAACAGAGGTCATAAAAACACCCTTGTGAAAAAATGGTCCCGACTCTCAGATTATCTCGTTAACACAACCAAACAAAGTGTTGTGGCCCACTTTTAACATTTACCTTTCTGACAGGAGTGCATTCAGGGCTAAATCATGTTTTTACAGATCGTTCTCTTTTTCGTTCTATCTCCCTCCTCTCTGGGCTGAGTTGGAAAACAGAGAGGCAAGGTGGAGAGGGAGGGGCTTTCTAGACTGGTCGAAGCCAAATAAATGAATATAACATTAGAGGAAATTCATGTAAACGCTACTGGAGCCCTGTGATGTCATGAAGCACGCATGAGAAAGTAATGATAAAGTTATACAAGTTTAACAAAAACACATCAATGAACATATTACATGTCATTGACGTAGCCTTTTGTGTTAGTGGTTCCAATCCTACTACTACTGAAGCGTGTTATTAATTAGAGCCCATCCAGCCCCTCCCCTCCTCACCCAAATCCCCAGAGGTAGAGCTAGGAGCTGGGTGGTGCTGGTGCTAGTGGGTCCAGCACCAACCCATGACACTGACCATAGCCCTCCTGTCACAGTGACAGGGGGGTGGGGACCTCGGCTGAGGTATTTGACCTATTTGACCCTTAACCTCTAGGATGATTGAAGTGGCTGGCTTTCCCTGGTCGGCTGCTCATGGAGGGATGACGGTGACGAGTCCTTTAGGACCTCTCTGGTTGCAGGGTGGAGAGGGGAGAAACACACACACACACACCTCCAGAGTCATAGGGGCCAAAGGGGTTGTAATCTGTCTGATGGGCATGGCTCAGGCCTGAAGGAAGACATGCTGGTCAGTCATGAGAGAAAGAAGGGCAGTAGCAGCAGGCTGTCGGCAGTGACCTTGGGTTGTCCAGAAAGTGTCAATGCAGAGTGGAGTTTCCTCTAGGGCATCTCTTACTCATGTGTTCTGCTTTAGCCTGCTCACTGAACAAGAGAGTAAGTAGCCAGGGAGACTTGTGTTACTGGGGGTTGTCATGACGTGGCCCTCTTTGGGTATAGCGAGTACCATCCACCTCTCTCACCACCTCTCTCTCCCTCTCCTACACCCAGGTTCTGTTATCTCAGATCATAAATTCCTGGAGGAGACTCTCTCCCCCACGGCCATGCAGTATAGAGAGAGAAAGTTTCACAGTAGAACAAAGGAACTTCTTCTACATTACAGAACTTGAGAACTGAACAATATCCATGTTTTGGAGAATGTGTAAACGGTCGGTGGAGAAGCCAGCTACGACCCGGTCCATTTTGTTTCATGTTGTGACCTCATGAAAGACAATACAACCACATTACAATAACTCTGTTTATACAGGAGCCTCCGTTATGAGGTTTGCATGTAATTATTGTAAAAAATGTATGAGTAAAGATTAAACTATTTGTGAAATGATGTAATGTGATTTTAAACCGTTAATGTGAGAGAATTGTATTCCCTCTAAAGTTTAACTAAGTCATTGGCCCGCCCCATGAGCACAGACATTGATCTGGCGTCATGGGACAGCCCTTTTCTACTGTTACGAATAAAACCCCCACCTGAAGAAATCCTCTTTAGACCATGCGTACCTCGACCATCGAGGGGGCGAAGGTTTGAGTAGAGACCACAAAAACCTCAGTATAAGCTAAGGTTGTAATAGTTGTTGAATTCCTAACCAAACCACGTGGAGCATTGGCTACACGGGTGGAAATGGTTCAACTCTGAGACTATTGATCCCGACAGAATAAGAACAATTCTTCGATACTAATTACTAGTCTGCAGCTAGAAATTATGTACCATTGAATGCGAAGACCAACAAAACATCTATTCTATAAGAACATTTCTGAATGGTACTCTGACGTATCCATTCTAACCACAAAAGCAGAGAGAAGCTTGGATGAACTTTCCAACAGAAAGACGGACGATATCAACAGAGATCACGACGACACACTGAGCGTAAATATGTATTGATTGCAATTATTTCCGAATGAGTGAGCGTTCATGTGCAAAGGATTAGCATTTCAATTAATATAATTATCAACTGTGTAGTGACTCTTTTGTCTTTCGCGCCCTTCTCAGTCCACACCCACTTCCCTTTGTCCACCAAGCCGTCATATCGGCTTAGCCCACTAGGGAACCTCCCCTAACATTTCCTTGTAACCATATCTACTGTTTGTTTGTTTATGCATTTCTGTGATTATTTAGTTAGTTAGTAAATAAATGATTAAGACAATTGATGTATGGATGATTCATAGTAAAGGCTGGGTTCGTGCAGATAACCAACGATTTACGACGTTTGGAATGAGACTAATGTGAGGTAAAGAATAATTCATCAATTAGAAGACTAATTGATCAGATATTAAAATATCTGAAGAGTTGTATTAGGAAAATTCTAACTTTGTAATCTGAAGATTTTCCTTGGTGCCCCGACTTCCTAGTTAATAACATTTACATGATTAGTTTAAACACGTAATAATAATTACAGAGAATTGATTTGATAAAATAACAGTCTTCAATTTAATGATGCCAAAGACATGACAGGGTGTTATTGGGCACATTACTTTATTCATAGATTATCTTAAAACTATTCAATAACGTCTGGTATGTTGTATGTAAAGTAATTTTTCTATTACGACAGATTCAAATTAAACAACAGTACTGTATCAATGTCAGTTGAAGTCCTTGGATACTTGTGATAAAGACATATAACATCAAGTCTGTATCCCCTATTGACACAGATACATCTAAGTCTTATGTTTCACCTCCACTAATCTAATAATCTCTCTTAGTTTTCACCTTGTTCATGCCTCAAGGTCAAACAACTTTTCTCTCTTCAGTGTTCTCAAATAATCTGCTCTGCTCCCGGGGTCATCCCCGCTAATCCCCAGTCGCTCCAGTCCTGGTGGGTTCTTCCATAGGGCCGGTGAAACTAGACCCCAAAGCCCTGAGCCGGGCAAAAGATGTCCGCAGAGATAAAGAGTCCTGAGCCCACTCTCAGTCAGTGGTCTCAGGCAGGATTTCAGCGATACATCATCACAAAGCCATTAGGACTGGTCCCCAGCCCCACCCAGCCCAATGCCGAGCTGCATCCAAGTCCCAAGCCCCAAGACCCAACATCTAGGGTTGGGCGATATATCAAATTAATTCAATGAATTCAAATTGATTTTTCTTTGCCATATTCCAAATGCCTGTACGAGTGTTTATGTTCGCGTGTTCTCATGTTGTCTTGTGTCTCGTCTCCTTCGCTCATTCTATGCTGTGTGCACCTTCTCATTTACACCAGAGATCTGTATATAATGACGAGATGCACGTCTTCACTCTAACAATGGGAGTTGTTGCTCCAAATGCAGGAAGGCAGGCGACAAGTTTAGGTCCAAAATAAGCCCATAAAAACTAATTGGGCTTATTTTGGACAGATTTTAGCGATAGTGGAACCTCTCGCTTTGCCTCTTCCTCTATGGTTTATACACACACACACACACACACACACACACACACACACACACACACACACACACACACACACACACACACACACACACACACACACACACACACACACACACACACACACACACACACACACACACACACACACACACACACACACACACACACACACACACACCAAGCCCCTCCCCCTGCCACTCACAAGAACAACGATGAGAGACCACTTCTTCCTCTCTGACCAGCAGTTTCAACACTCTATTTGCATTTGAGTCTTGGTCCAACAGAATGGGTCATATGGAGACTGAAACACATTGAGACGTTACTTTACAGTAATAGAGGAGTAGATAACCTTTTTAATGCTACCCTTTTTCATGTCTCAACTCCTCAAGTTGCACTCAGAACAGACACTACTAAAACAAGAGTATCAATGAACATTGAAACCACTTGTTCAGTTTGTTGCTGTACCAAGTAGGCCTACAGACTAACTGTCCAGTCTGTGTTTTATAAATGTGCAATAAGCATAAAAAACAATTATATGAGGAATTGGCAACTCGGAGTCCACTTGATTTCAACATCTGAACAAAGTAGACAGCCTAACATCCTGTTTAAACAGTTGGAGACAGAAGGGGGTGGTCATAACAATTCACATGTTCTACCTGGTTAGCTAGCAAATAGATTAAAGTTGACTGAACTTGAAATAGAAAGATTAGCTGGCTACTCCTAGCATGTGGGCTTGTGCTTGAGAGATTGCTATGTTCATGTTCTATAATGCCGGCTGTAGGAAGTTTGTTATTATCAGTGAATGAGCATTATGCATGGTTCTGGTTAAATTTGTAACAAAAAAGGCATTTTCATAGACAGACAGATCAGTGATTAGCAGGTTAAACTACTTAATGTAATTATTAATGGGTATTATGGTTGTGGAAGGCTTATATTTAGATTAATGCAGTGTATTTTACCTTTAATTGTACACCAAAGCATATTTAGAGAATTTTTTTTTTTTTTAAATCTAGATATACCTATATCTTGAATAGTCTATAAGTTTGAAAAAATCTAGATATGATTTTTAGGCCATACTGCCCAGCCCTACCATCATCCATTTCAAAGAGCCAGCATCTGTCTCATCCCAAGCCTCAGCCCAGGATATGCCCCATCTCCAGACCAACCCCTAGTACAGCCCCAGCCATCCTTCATACCCCCTTACTCAGCCACTGGGGGGGAAACCAACCCATCACTCCCCAGCCATGTTATTTTAGGCTGAAATGAAAGTCGACATGAAACGGCCACTGAAACAGTGCAGTATTGGGGCAGGGGGTGCTCACCATACATGGCCGTGGAAGCCCATACTTACATACAGTGGGGAGAACAAGTATTTGATACACTGCCTATTTTGCAGGTTTTCCTACTTACAAAGCATGTAGAGGTCTGTCATTTTTATCATAGGTACACTTCAACTGTGAGAGACGGAATCTAAAACAAAAATCCAGAAAATCACATTGTATGATTTTTAAGTAATTCATTTGCATTTTTTTGCATGACATAAGTATTTGATCACCTACCAGCCAGTAAGAATTCCGGCTCTCACAGACCTGTTAGTTTTTCTTTAAGAAGCCCTCCTGTTCTCCACTCATTACCTGTATTAACTGCACCTGTTTGAACTCGTTACCTGTATAAAAGACACCTGTCCACACACTCAATCAAACAGACTCCAACCTCTCCACAATGGCCATGACCAGAGAGCTGTGTAAGGACATCAGGGATAAAATTGTAGACCTGCACAAGGCTGGGATGGGCTACAGGACAATAGGCAAGCAGCTTGGTGAGAAGGCAACAACTGTTGGCGCAATTATTAGAAAATGGAAGAAGTTCAAGATGACGGTCAATCACCCTCGGTCTGGGGCTCCATGCAAGATCTCACCTCGTGGGGCATCAATGATCATGAGGAAGGTGAGGGATCAGCCCAGAACTACACGGCAGGACCTGGTCAATGACCTGAAGAGAGCTGGGACCACAGTCTCAAAGAAAACCATTAGTAACACACTACGCCGTCATGGATTAAAATCCTGCAGCGCACGCAAGGTCCCCCTGCTCAAGCCGGCGCATGTCCAGGCCCGTCTGAAGTTTGCCAATGACCATCTGGATGATCCAGAGGAGGAATGGGAGAAGGTCATGTGGTCTGATGAGACAAAAATAGAGCTTTTTGGTCTAAACTCCACTCGCCGTGTTTGGAGGAAGAAGAAGGATGAGTACAACCCCAAGAACACCATCCCAAACGTGAAGCATGGAGGTGGAAACATCATTCTTTGGGGATGCTTTTCTGCAAAGGGGACAGGACGACTGCACCGTATTGAGGGGAGGATGGATGGGGCCATGTATCGCGAGATCTTGGCCAACAACCTCCTTCCCTCAGTAAGAGCATTGAAGATGGGTCGTGGCTGGGTCTTCCAGCATGACAACGACCCAAAACACACAGCCAGGGCAACTAAGGAGTGGCTCCGTAAGAAGCATCTCAAGGTCCTGGAGTGGCCTAGCCAGTCTCCAGACCTGAACCCAATAGAAAATCTTTGGAGGGAGCTGAAAGTCCGTATTGCCCAGCGACAGCCCCGAAACCTGAAGGATCTGGAGAAGGTCTGTATGGAGGAGTGGGCCAAAATCCCTGCTGCAGTGTGTGCAAACCTGGTCAAGAACTACAGGAAACGTATGATCTCTGTAATTGCAAACAAAGGTTTCTGTACCAAATATTAAGTTCTGCTTTTCTGGTGTATCTAATACTTATGTCATGCAATAAAATGCAAATTAATTACTTAAAAATCATACAATGTGATTTTCTGGATTTTTTTTCTGGATTCCGTCTCTCACAGTTGAAGTGTACCTATGATAAAAATGACAGACCTCTACATGCTTTGTAAGTAGGAAAACCTGCAAAATCGTCAGTGTCTCAAATACTTGTTCTCCCCACTGTATGAGCCAATGGTTATCAGTAATACTGTTGTTTCTGGGCTAAATGTATCAATGCATGGAACTGGTACTGCAAGTAGAGACGCCCACCGATCAGAGCATAGGACTCAACTCTTATTAATTACGGCTGAAGATTGACACTGACAAGAGAGTGTGTGAGAGAGAGAGAGAGAGAGAGAGAGAGAGAGAGAGAGAGAGAGAGAGAGAGAGAGAGAGAGAGAGAGAGAGAGAGAGAGAGAGAGAGAGAGAGAGAGAGAGAGAGAGAGAGAGGGGGGTGGGATGAAGAGAGGGGTAGAGAGACAGGGGAGAGCAAGGGGGAGAGAGAGGGAGAGAGGGGTAGAGAGACAGGGGAGAGCAAGGGGGAGAGAGAGGGAGAGAGACAGGGGAGAGCAAGGGGGAGAGCAAGGGGGAGAGAGAGGGAGAGAGACAGGGGAGAGCAAGGGGGAGAGCAAGGGGGAGAGAGAGAGACAGGGGAGAGCAAGGGGGAGAGAGAGGGAGAGAGAGAGAGAGAGAGGGGGGGGGGGGGTGGGGTGAAGAGAGGGGTAGAGCAAGGGGGAGGAAGAGAGAGAGAGAGAGTAGGGAGTTAAATGGAAGGGAGGGTGGGAGTTAAAGGGCAGAAGGGGTCCATGTTTTAAAACAAAGGAAAATCTCAATTACACAGGGGGGGTGTTTGAGAAACAAACCACTCTCACAAGTTTTTGTCTGCCAATCATTCACGTTTGTTTTGGGGGAAAGTGTTCAAAAGATGCACTCTTTGGACAGCGTGTCCTGTTACTAAGCTTATCACACTAAGCTTCCATCACTGGTGTAAAGTTATACATGGTGTTCTAGCCTGGTGCCTGTGGGCTGGCCAGCAGTGTGATGCCTGGACTGGAAGGGCTGTAGCCTGTAGCGGTGGCCAGCCAGCATCCCACAGTGTGGTTGAGATGACAATCAACAGTGAATAGTAGCAGGCTGTTCTATTGTCTAACCATGAGTGTTGTTTGTGCAGTTCTAGATGTGTTTATGACGCCACCGCAGGCAGCCAGTGAGCCAGTGGCTTTGTTATGTGCCAACTATAAACGGGAGGATTTGTCTCCTTGTCTCTTAACATCCACTTACCATACGTCCAGTGTGCTGCTCTCTCCATCTGACAGAAGCATTGTGTTGTGTCTTAAACGCCACTGTCGCCCGTGCATGTTTCTGGACAGGTTTTATGTCTAGTAAACTGCGTCGAGGCTGGCGAACACTGCAATTAAGACGGCCTTCAGCTGCAATCTTTTCAACCATGATTGGGATACAATTAGAGTAAAGCCATAGCATTTTCAAATAGTTTTCTGACACTTCACATTAGTGTTGTGTTTATTGCTATAGTTTCTTTCATAAAAAGTTATTTCTGGGATAATACTTTGTGTGTGTGAATGCTTAATTTGGAGACAGATTTTCAATAGTTGTCAAATTCAATACATTCTGGTATTTGTGTATTTAAACAATCAAATAATCTGTCAATCAATGGATTTAGTCCGTTTTTTATCCTTACATAACACAGTTATTTTTATGAATACAGTATCTAGTGCTGACTTACATACTGGTATACTGTACGTGTGGAGTAAGAGCCTGGCTGTGTACATATCAACAGGGTTGCAATATGGACCAGCCCCATCTGGGTTGGACTTGAAAAGGCTCTCCTATTATTTACAGGAGGGCTCCAGTGTTGTACATCTGGGTGTTCTGTTATTCTCAGCTACAAGGGCATGTAAATGGAGGCTGTATTCTCAGGACAGAGCAGCAGAGCAGCAGAGCAAGAGGCCCGAGAACCAGCAAACCTGAACCAGGCCTCAATTAGTCCCGGGGCACATTTGTTCTGTATTATGATGTCTGATGTACTGTAAGCATGCTGTAAGTTACGCTGCTATCTATTTATACCTACAACTTTAATTATCCTGCTTCCTGGCTTTGATCTGCGATCAATCACTTCATACCTGATGTCAGGAAACCAAGAGATGGGAAAGGGCTGCAGACTTTGTGGGTCTGGGGCTGCTCCCCCTCTCCTCCCTCTCTCTTCCTCTCTCTCTCCCTCTATTGTTCTTTTCAGCAGTCCAATAGGGGCTCTGCCTGTACAGTACAGTGCAGGGCCTCTCTCTCTCCTTCTCTCTCTCTCTCTCTTGCTCTGTCTTTATCTCTATCTCTGTCTCTCACTCCAACACCACGTGGCAGGACACATCTGACTCTCTTAATACCAACCAGACCAGACTGTACTGAAGACTATAGGGATCTGACTTGACTTGTTTTTTGTCTGTTGTCTGTTGGGTATACGTAATGATGTGGTGAGAAAATATAAAATAGTTAGAAAAGTTGAATAGATTTGTAACTTATTTATTGTCTACACAATTCCCAATATCAGTAGTACGTTCAGGAAGGCATACGTTGAAAACACAACACTTCAGTCATAAAAAAAATACATTACACAAGCAGCCAGTAGAAAAAAAAACTATTGGAACACAGGGAGGCAGACGAGACTTAACAGCAAGCCAACATTCTGAGAGGAACTCAGAGAACAAATGAGTTCCTGGCGGCTCCGTGTTCCAGCAGCACATCTGAGGACATGCAGACATCTCTGAGAGAAAAATTCAAGCCTGCTTCCTCCCCAGCATGTTTTCATTTAGCAAATGGGGAGTGGAGCCAATGAGAAAATCAATAGCACAGATAAGCTCCTGCAACCAACGTGACACAGCTTACCCACATGGACATAGCAGGGTGTTGTGTTGGAAAGGGTCCATTTACATCCAACTGTGCATGTATAAAGTCCTCTAAAGACAATCTCAGTCAGTGTCGGATCATTTGTAAATTATTGTAGTTATTTAAAACTAAATGTGTGTTAGCCTTCGCTCGTTTCACAGCCTGAGTAAGACATGTTTCTTACCGGATGCTAAATGAGTGAGAAATAAAAGCGGAACAAATCCTGTTTATTGAAGGAATGTTTCATACATATCAAGAAATAGTATTTCTATACATTACTCAATGTAATAATTCAGACGGTGAATGTGTGTGTGTGAGAATGAGAGAGTGAGAGTGAGTGAGTGAGAGAGAGAGAGAGAGAGAGAGAGAGAGAGAGAGAGAGAGAGAGAGAGAGAGAGGTGGGATGAAGAGAGAGCTGTTGGAGTAGGGGGGAGAAGTGTGTTGCCTATCCTATAGAATCATTCAACTACTCCTTCAGGTATCTGGGGAAAAAATCTAAGAATGGTTGGGAACAGAAGATGAAGAATGTATAGCTGTAGACTGTGTACTCCAGGAGACATGCTTAGGGGTCTCTGTGCAATATGTTCTCTATTGCATATACCAGGTGATTTCTGCTTGTCTCCTCTCAGAACATGATCTCCTCCAGGTCGGGCCGAGCCCAAGCCGCCGAGCCCCGCTCGGCGCAGAGCCTCGTTAAATCACCACAGACGGAACGAGGGAGCGTGGATTAAGTTTAAAAGTAATACAAGAAGTGGACCTGCTGGCTAGGTGAAAAACCCACTATCGGATTCCTAAGAGCAACTTTCTTTTCATGTACAGACTGCATTCAACGAAGCGTTTAATTCAACAAATCCACGGTTGTGATCCACCAGAAATGGAGCTTGGGTTAGTTCAATTTGTACCAAACGATCTCCAAATGATCAAAGCCCAGAGAGCTCTCCCCAACATGCTGCTTAAATTAGACTAACACCAAAGTCTTTGGCTGTGGGACAGTATTTGGAATGTCTTAGCAGAAGAGAAATTCTTTGGCACATATGGTTCCAATATAATCTAGATGCCGCTCCACAGCTTTAATGGGCTGAGGGAACTTTGGCGCTAACTCTCTGACTCCCAAAAGTTCTCTTGCTGTCACCCGCAAAGCAGCATGGATGTCATTTTTCTCTTTTCTCTTATTTTCATCCCTCTCTTTCCCTTCCCATTACCAGGCACTGAAGGGGAGCGACTGTGTGGCGAAGAGAGAGAAGGGAGGAGGAAGAAGAAGAGGTTTTCTGTGCCTGCTGCAGACTGCCATCCCGGGCTGGGAGACTGTCACTCCGCTCCACTTCTCTCCCCGTGTGTCAACCATGTTGAGGCAGACGGGCCTGTGGTCTGCCACCAATAACTAACCAGAGTTAGTGAGTTACCCAGAAGGCACCACTCTAACGCTCCAGCTACGCCATTAGGCTGTCCAGCCCATTTGAGATTTCACTAACAGTATGTGTTATGTAAGCGATATAGACAGACCAGGATGAAGAGTGTGTGTGTGTGTATGTTTGTGTATGTGTGCTTGTGTGTGTGTGTGTGTGTGCCTGTGTGTGTGTGTGCCTGCGTGTGTGTGTGTAACAAGCCTGGCTACATCTGTAGGCCATGTGGAACCCAGAAAACACACAAACACACCGATGGGGGTGCGGTTCTCGTGTGTGTGTTGTAAGTCGAGCGTCTTCTCTGCACACTGTAAAAAAAGCCTCTCTAATATTGGACCTATAACATTGCACAGATGGGGCTCTCAGTTTAGAACTAGTCTTTTTTTCACTGTAGTTGGAAATGTGACAAAGTAGGAAAAAGAAAGAAAGGCATAAAATAGTATACAGTACTCTTGCACAATATCCCATAATATCATGCAGTACATTGGCCTTGTATGAATTGTCTGGATGAGTGGATGTTACAGACGTTACAAATATGATCGTAATATCACACGAGCACACGCACAGTCCCAGATATTTCAGATTTCACAGCTCAGTTGACTTAGCACTCTCGGGAGAGTTAAGAATGTGACATTTTCACTCTGCGTCTGCACAACAGGCATAAAATGTGAAAAGTTGAAACAGCGGGGGGTTTTACTCCGGGGCACATTCAGCTCCTCAGCTCTATTTCTGTTATACTGCAATTAGTCTGTTCCCAGAAGACAGCACTGGTGAGAGGCAATATACACGCCTGTGTGCATGTCACTGTGTGTACTGTATGCACTTCTACAGCAGTGTGTGTACAGTATGTGCGTTCAGTTACTCACCTATATATAGTGTGTGTGTTTGTCAATGTGTACAGTGTTCTTGATGGCAGTGGAGGCTGGTGGGAGGATCTATAGGGGGACCGGCTCATTGTAATGACTGGAATGGAATTAATGGAACGGTATCAAACACATCAAATGTATGGAAACCACATGTTGGACTCCATTCCATGAATTCCATTCCAGCCATTACAATGAGCCGGTCCTCCTATAGCTCCTCCCATCAGCCTCCTCTGTTTGATGTTTAAGCCTATTGATTGTATTGCATGAATCAATGAGTTAGTCAGAGTTCCATGTTAAGGACCTCAAGTAAGATTCACATTGCCTTGGACAAACAAATACTCTCCCAGAGTTAGAAAATGTGTTTCTGATTCCTACAGTATTTCTATTATTCTCATTGCCAAGAGTTGCCACATACACCAATGTGTGTGTGTCTGAGGGACGTCAACACAGCACTGCACAACCTGGCAACCTTGTATCAAAGTTAACTAGAATAAACATTTAAGAGTTTAAAAAATGACTGGAGAAGCATCCAATGTGAATCATCATCGTCAACTTCAATCACAGACCAACCACAGCTAACTTAGTGTATTTATTTACAGCAGTCATTTATGCAGAAAGTGGCTTGTCAGTCCCACAACACAGTTGATGAATGCAACTTTGATTATTGTCATGTATCTGAAATCAAAGTGAAACATTTACTAGCTGTGTGCTGAGCTAGTCCAGAGGAGAGGCTGGGCCAGGCAGGGCAGGCCAGTGAGAGTGAACCCAGTCAGCCTCAAGTTGACTTTCCTGTCTTTAGAACCCCCCTCTCACCTCCCCTCTCTAAAGCCTGGGAGGTTAATCTGAGGCATAAAGGTTACGATGTATGTCTAGTGAATAATGACGATATGATGTGTCCCGAAACAGCGTGACAGTTTGCAGCCATTAACCCCTGAGCAGGCCAGGGCTCGTCGTTACAGGCAGTCAGCCCAGTCCAACGTAGCCAGTCAGGCCTTCTCAGGGCCAGGGAACAGGAGCGAGGCTCCTAATATATCTACAGTGGGGCAAAAAAGTATTTAGTCAGCCACCAATTGTGCAAGTTCTCCCACTTAAAAAGATGAGAGAGGCCTGTAATTTTCATCATAGGTACACTTCAACTATGACAGACAAAATGAGAAAAAATCCAGAAATGAGAAAAAAAATCCAGAAAATCACATTGTAGGATTTTTTATGAATTTATTTGCAAATTATGGTGGAAAATAAGTATTTGGTCACCTACAAACAAGCAAGATTTCTGGCTCTCACAGACCTGTAACTTCTTCTTTAAGAGGCTCCTCTGTCCTCCACTCGTTACCTGTATTAATGGCACCTGTTTGAACTTGTTATCAGTATAAAAGACACCTGTCCACAACTTCAAACAGTCACACTCCAAACTCCACTATGGCCAAGACCAAAGAGCTGTCAAAGGACACCAGAAACAAAATTGTAGACCTGCACCAGGTTGGGAAGACTGAATCTGCAATAGGTAAGCAGCTTGGTTTGAAGAAATCAACTGTGGGGGCAATTATTAGGAAATGGAAGACATACAAGACCACTGATAATCTCCCTCGATCTGGGGCTCCACGCAAGATCTCACCCCGTGGGGTCAAAATGATCACAAGAACGGTGAGCAAAAATCCCAGAACCACACAGGGGGACCTAGTGAATGACCTGCAGAGAGCTGGGACCAAAGTAACAAAGCCTACCATCAGTAACACACTACGCCGCCAGGGACTCAAATCCTGCAGTGCCAGACGTGTCCCCCTGCTTAAGCCAGTACATGTCCAGGCCCGTCTGAAGTTTGCTAGAGAGCATTTGGATGATCCAGAAGAAGATTGGGAGAATGTCATATGGTCAGATGAAACCAAAATATAACTTTTTGGTAAAAACTCAACTCGTCGTGTTTGGAGGACAAAGAATGCTGAGTTGCATCCAAAGAACACCATACCTACTGTGAAGCATGGGGGTGGAAACATCATGCTTTGGGGCTGTTTTTCTGAAAAGGGACCAGGACGACTGATCCGTGTAAAGGAAAGAATGAATGGGGCCATGTATCGTGAGATTTTGAGTGAAAACCTCCTTCCATCAGCAAGGGCATTGAAGATGAAACGTGGCTGGGTCTTTCAGCATGACAATGATCCCAAACACACCGCCCGGGCAACGAAGGAGTGGCTTCGTAAGAAGCATTTCAAGGTCCTGGAGTGGCCTAGCCAGTCTCCAGATCTCAACCCCATAGAAAATCTTTGGAGGGAGTTGAAAGTCCGTGTTGCCCAGCAACAGCCCCAAAACATCACTGCTCTAGAGGAGATCTGCATGGAGGAATGGGCCAAAATACCAGCAACAGTGTGTGAAAACCTTGTGAAGACTTACAGAAAACGTTTGACCTCTGTCATTGCCAACAAAGGGTATATGACAAAGTATTGAGATAAACTTTTGTTATTGACCAAATACTTATTTTCCACCATAATTTGCAAATAAATTCATAAAAAATCCTACAATGTGATATTCTGGATTTTTTTTCTCATTTTGTCTGTCATAGTTGAAGTGTACCTATGATTAAAATTACAGGCCTCTCTCATCTTTTTAAGTGGGAGAACTTGCACAATTGGTGACTGACTAAATACTTTTTTGCCCCACTGTATATGATTTACCATACCCCGCTCAGACAGCACACAGCAAGAGCAGACTGGTAGGAACACATCTAGTTTAATAAAAACTCTCACTGTAGTTGGATGAAGGGAAAAGAGCACTTTGATTCCATCAAAAGTCACACAATCCTAATTCATGAGACTGTGGAGGAGAAGTGTTTCATATGACAAAAATGAGTGAACCGTGAACTGCGAGTTCAAATCCGAAGCACATGTTCATGTGCTTTATGGCAAAGTCGTTTTTTTATTGACTCAGCTGTATTTGTGAGTGGATTGTTAAAAAGACAATCCAAATTAGACCCCATAACAAAGATGCCCTATCCTGCTTTGTTCAATAAGTGACTTGTTGAGAAATGCACCCCCTCTTGAGAAGAAAGAAAAGCTGAGCTAACAGGATGACTCACCAGCTGACCTCTGCTCCTGACCCTAAGCCTGTTTGTTGACACTTTCCCAATGGAGCCACTTGAACCAAAAACAGGGGAGGAGGAAAGGAAAAAAGCAGGAGAGGAGGAAAAAAAGAATGCTTTTTTGATGGATGAGGTCTTCTGTTACATTTGGAGAGAACACAGCTGTGGGGAGCTGTTAAGTACACGCAAACAAGCCGTCTGCTTCAGACAAGCCTGCTGGGCACCGGGCCTCCATCCCACCCTCCGCCCGCCACAGCCGCCCGGCCCCACTTGTATGACTCTGTCTCTGATACATGATCACAGCCAGTACATGTGGGAGCAGAGCTGAGTAGAGCAGAGCAACGCTAACGTCGCAAAAACAGAGAGAAATAGTTTCAGCTAAAACAAAAACAATCCCCTCTTTAATACCACTGGGACCCCTGCTACTAATTCATCTGGTTTCTCTTTGTTTTGTGCTGGTTTTGTGGGTTGTCGAGAAAGGGGGGGGGGGGTTAAAGAGAGAGACAGAAAGAGAGCGAGGGGGGAAGAGAGCTAGAGGGGGAAGAGAGAGAGCGAGAGAGAAAAGAGGGAGAG
Source organism: Salvelinus alpinus (assembly GCF_045679555.1). Lineage (NCBI taxonomy): Eukaryota > Metazoa > Chordata > Actinopteri > Salmoniformes > Salmonidae > Salvelinus > Salvelinus alpinus. Next base: position 27,682,339 of record NC_092118.1, read on the forward strand.
AGAGAGAGAGAGAGAGAGAGAGAGAGAGAGCAGGGGTTTTAGTAGCTGTCCTGGGTACGAGGAAATAGGTTAGGAATGGGAGGGAAATGTAAAGGACATCTGCTACCGTGACAATGGTGTCACTGCTACTCTAATGTGTTTGGAATAGACACAACAGGACCAGGGTTTTTGAGGGGGAATCCTTTCTGAGACATACGCTGAGAAAATGGATTGAAATTCATTAGGACATTTTGGGAGTATAATATCAAGTTATAGTGATAATGATATTAGATGGCTTGGCTGTCATTATATGTGCATTTTTTCATATGTTAACAGGAAACAATGGCTGTCAAGGCAGAACAGACTGATTCAAATGAGATGGATTATTAAAGTATATTCAAGTTATCGTGTCATCCTTTCAGCACATTGACGTTACACAGACATATTGAGTACAACTGGAAAAGTCAGTTGTACTCCATGTTTAGATGTGGGGTTGTAATTCCTGTGTTACATCCCAACAGCTCTGCTACCAGTTAGCAGCTATGCTATGGGACCCATGTGTCACGTATTGAGTATCCAGACTGGCGTGGCGCGACAACATAAGTCAATATGTTTGTTTATTGAAAAACGGAGAAGTGATGTGCTCTTTAATACTTGTGGCCAACCACAATCGAGTTAATAAAGTTTTAGCTTTAATACTCTTCCAATTGACAAGTAATGGAAAGCATGGAGAGTGGGCTGGGGCATTGTCGTATTAGGGACATGTGGCTCTCTACTGGGCCATGGCTTAGTTTGCGGTCCAGAGAATAATCGTGGATGGTGTGATGACAGATGGATGTTGTGGTGAAATCCGTCTCCCCAGTACAAACTGTGTCCTTTGTCATATTTGTAGTAAAAATCTGAAAGTGTATGTGAGTGTAACCTAACGCTATGAGGGCTTGGCAGAAGGCGGGATGGTAGTGGGTGGTAATGGTAGTTTCTCTCTGTGTTGTGGACAGTGTACATGCTGATGTAGCATTAATCAGAACAGAGTCCCACAGCTGGTTGAATGACTCTTTCTCCTACCCCCTTCAAACCTCCAATCTGACCCTCTGTCTGGACCATGAACTTCACATGACTCCTTTCTCCTACCCTCTTCAAACCTCCAATCTGACCCTCTGTCTGGACCATGAACTTCACATGACTCCTTTCTCCTACCCTCTTCAAACCTCCAATCTGACCCTCTGTCTGGACCATGAACTTCACATGACTCTTTCTCCTACCCCCTTCAAACCTCCAATCTGACCCTCTGTCTGGACCATGAACTTCACATGACTCCTTTCTCCTACCCTCTTCAAACCTCCAATCTGACCCTCTGTCTGGACCATGAACTTCACATGACTCCTTTCTCCTACCCTCTTCAAACCTCCAATCTGACCCTCTGTCTGGACCATGAACTTCACATGACTCTTTCTCCTACCCCCTTCAAACCTCCAATCTGACCCTCTGTCTGGACCATGAACTTCACATGACTCCTTTCTCCTACCCTCTTCAAACCTCCAATCTGACCCTCTGTCTGGACCATGAACTTCACATGACTCTTTCTCCTACCCCCTTCAAACCTCCAATCTGACCCCCTCCAATCCTACCCCCTTCAAACCTCCAATCCGACCCTCTCCAATCCTACCCTCTTCAAACCTCCAATCTGACCCTCTGCAATCCTACCCTCTTCAAACCTCCAATCTTACCCCCTCCAAACATCCAATCCTACCCTCTCCAAAGTGGGACACTTCAATTGCCAATTGTGCCATACTAATGTGGACAAGGGGTGTGGGCAGGAACCAAGGGGCTGGGCAGGAACCAAGGGGTGTGGGCAGGAACCAAGGGGCTGGGCAGGAACCAAGGGGTGTGGGCAGGAACCAAGGGGTGTGGGCAGGAACCAAGGGGTGTGGGCAGGTACCAAGGGGTGTGGGCAGGAACCAAGGGGCTGGTCCGGGACCATGGGGGTGGAAGGGGATAACATAGTCTTAGTCATCATTTCATTACACTTTCATGATCAACATACCCCCAAAGTCAGTGGTATCCTGCTCCCTATCTCTCCAATAAGTCTGATTTGAACTGTTGGGTGCATTGTCCCTATAGCCATGGACCTTGTGCTTTAGTATGTACAGTATGTTCATTGTATGTGACCACTGTTTTGGAAAATGCGTTTTTTGTGTGTGTTTTGCCCTCAGTCCTTGCCATTCTGCTTGCCAAAACTGTTGAACCTTTATGCCTAGGGGTGGAGCTCCCTGTGTTTCTGAAATGTGAGCTAGTATAAGACATTGCTTTCAGCTGTCACGGTCCCCCTAGTTGGCACAGGGTGCTACAAGTGCAGAGCAGAGTGGGCCGACCCAGCGCTGACTCAGGGTCAATATGAGATGATGTGAAAATGAGTTCAACACAATCGTTCATTACTAAATGACGTAGGAGCTATAATTCAAGATGTAACAATCTTGAGATGGTCATCGCTGTGACACCTGGGTCTCTGTGTTTGGGATATCCGGTAAACAGAAGATGATGGTTCTCTTTGTGGCTGACCACTGTACTACTGTATAGAGGGGGTAGAGTTAGTGTGGGAGAGTGACACACACACACACACACACACACACACACACACACACACACACACACACACACACACACACACACACACACACACACACACACACACACACACACACACACACACACACACACACACACACACACACACACACACACACACACATGTAGTGAAGAGAGGACAGGCTGCTGTCAGCGCCAGCAGCCCATGGCTCAGGATGCTCCCATTGTTAAGTGGCTCCATCTGTCACGGGTGCAGGTTAAAGAGCAACACTACTTCCTGTATTCCTGCACTTCACACTCAGCTGAGCTGTTCTGCAGGACCAACCAAACAAAGGCAACCTTTACACAACCAACCACTGGGGCTTACTAAAGAAAATAGACTCACAAATGAATAAGTCATGGCCGGGCCGGGCCAGGACAGACTGACCAACGGTAGGGAGGAAAGGAAATATATTTATATCAATGGTCTGCTGTGGTGTTATTACAATGAGTTGGGCTACGTGCTGTTTTGGCTGAGAACAGAGAGAACCGAGGGCTGAAGGTGACAGAGGAAATCCAGGTGAGGACGCTCCGACACTCGCTATGACGTCACGGTGGTGGCTGCCCGCTGACATGGCATGAAGCACAGCCTGCATGGCACCAGGGTGTACAATATAATGTACAATCATTGGACAATCCAGGGCCAGGCTGTGCAGTCTTTGTACTGTGTATGACATGGCTGGTTCAAACACTAGGTCATCCATGGGAAAGTATGGTGCAGGGGCCAGTGTATGTACACCAACTATCACAGACATGGGGCACAGCCTGCATGGCACCAGGATGTAACAATCTACTGGATACTTGGTATAGTGACCGACCGGGTCAATGTATTATAGTTTCCAGTTTAAAACACACGGGTCAACCGTGGGAAAGTGCTGTATGACACAGTGCACAGGACACTTACAATCAACATAAACCAGTGTAATACCTGTAGCCTAGCCGTTGTTGTAGTTTCTTTCCACTATCCTCCCTTCACTCCTTCACAAAGAGATCCAGTACCTGGAAATGGAAGAAGTTCTGCCATATGCTGTCAGTGTTGCGTTCCTTGATCGAACGCTGGGGGGTGATGCACATGGCATTGTTTTGCCTTTGTTCTAAATGTTCAGTGCAGCCCAACACTGCCAGCCATTGTGCATCTGTTCCCGGTGATGATGGAGGGAAGATGGAACACTCAGGGAAAGTTTTGTTCCACTCTATGTCTCATTAGTCATCTGTCTTTAACGGCATCGGAGATTTGCATACCTAATTACCCTCTCAACCAGGAGGGAGTGCCTCCCTGTCTCTCTCTGTCTCTGTGTCTCTGTCTCTCTCTCACTCTCCATCTCACTGTTTGTCTAACCATGTGCAGCGATATGCTCTGCTCACTCAACGCTGCTGTTATGTGTTATTATAGCATAAACACTTAGAGTTTAATTTCATTTGTCAAACTTTTTTTGTCTCTGTTTGTCTTTGTGTGTTGGGGAGAAAACGCAACAACAGCACCCCGACTGAACGGACGGCTTGTTCTTCGGATATTCATTTGGTTTAATTCGATTTGGAAAACATCTCTAGCAGGTTTCCTGGCACAGCCTTTGAAGTGACAGTATTAAATAATAAACCCTATTAAATAGAAATCATAGGAGCCATGTCAGCTTTCGTGTGATTCCTATTAGATTTTTGGAGAGCGTATTTGATTGCTCTCTTTTTCTTTTTTCCCTAACTGACTACTTCAGCTTTAATTGAATTCATTTTTTGTTGTTGTTGCCCACCAATCATCAACCCCCCTTGTCTATTTCCTCAAGCACGTAATGCATGCAGTAAATAATTTAAATGAAATTAATTTTACAGCACCTTGTTTCCACTAAGCATGCCAACATCTGTTGTCAAGTCACAAGTTTACATTGTTGGTCATTACTTTCCACAATGAGCAGAATGTTTTATTAAAGTCCCACGGGACCCCCTGGATCAGACGAGAAACAACGCTACTGTTCTGAACCCTCCCTGAACTCCCATAATCAAAGATTGGCTGCCATTCTGTTATTGTGGACCTGACTAACTACTGTCTTTCTTCCCAGAACAGAATGGGCCGGGACGCTAATACGATTGAGGTATTGGACGGCTCAGGTCCTTCAGGAAATTGCTGACCATAATGAAATAGAGCTTTGCTGACGGTTTGAAGTGACGTAGTGCTTTTGTTCTGCAACAACAGAGTCAATCTCCTCCGCTGTTGTTTCACAGTCAGCCAGCCGTTCATTACGCCCAGGATATATGAAATAACCTTCTATACTTCTGCTACGATTCATTACCTAAGTACAAATCACAGAGGATCAAGATAAAAGTATTGTCTTAAAGTTTAATGATGATGTTATTGAAGATCTATGGCCTGTGACTGAAAGTGTTTTACCAAACTAATTCTAAGTGAATAGCCTACAGCTCTGTAAGGATGTTCAATAGCCTATGTAACACAATAGACAGACAGACTTAAACGTGTTTGTTAAAGCAATGAGAGGTTTGACACACATGTAATATAACAGACAGATGCGTGTGCACAACCAGTCTGTACGTATATGAGGATGAAGAGCATCAACTGGCACGTCTCTTCTGTTTGCTGCTCTGAGCCCAAAGTAGGAATTAGGGTGTTTATTTGTGTTGGTCCACGTTTCAACAGCTTCACACTGCAGGCCTTCAAAGAGAAACGCATCACATATTCATCAATGTTAATACTCACAGGAGGAGAGAAAAAAATAAACAGAGCGTGATACATAAATCATTAGGATACATTCAAAAACAAAAATATACATTCAAACTCATGTGCTTTGGCATCGCCTGCGGATGTAGTCCCCTGAACCTCCAAATCAAATAGAACAGGGGCAGTTTTATCAGTTACATCAGGATAGCAGCTTTAAATGCTACTGTCTGTCTGTCTCCTCTGGCAATGGCTGAAACATGAAGCAGAGCGTGAGACCGACAGGCCAGGGAGAGGCAGACATACAGTGGGGAGAACAAGTATTTGATACACTGCCGATTTTGCAGGTTTTCCTACTTACAAAGCATGTAGAGGTCTGTAATTTTTATCACAGGTACACTTCAACTGTGAGAGACGGAATCTAAAACAAAAATCCAGAAAATCACATTGTATGATTTTTAAGTAATTAATTTGCATTTTATTGCATGACATAAGTATTTGATACATCAGAAAAGCAGAACTTAATATTTGGTACAGAAACCTTTGTTTGCAATTACAGAGATCATACGTTTCCTGTAGTTCTTGACCAGGTTTGCACACACTGCAGCAGGGATTTTGGCCCACTCCTCCATACAGACCTTCTCCAGATCCTTCAGGTTTCGGGGCTGTCGCTGGGCAATACGGACTTTCAGCTCCCTCCAAAGATTTTCTATTGGGTTCAGGTCTGGAGACTGGCTAGGCCACTCCAGGACCTTGAGATGCTTCTTACGGAGCCACTCCTTAGTTGCCCTGGCTGTGTGTTTCGGGTCGTTGTCATGCTGGAAGACCCAGCCACGACCTATCTTCAATGCTCTTACTGAGGGAAGGAGGTTGTTGGCCAAGATCTCGCGATGCATGGCCCCATCCATCCTCCCCTCAATACGGTGCAGTCATCCTGTCCCCTTTGCAGAAAAGCATCCCCAAAGAATGATGTTTCCACCTCCAAGCTTCACGGTTAGGATGGTGTTCTTGGGGTTGTACTAATCCTTCTTCTTCCTCCAAACACGGCGAGTGGAGTTTAGACCAAAAAGCTCTATTTTTGTCTCATCAGACCACATGACCTTCTCCAATTCCTCCTCTGGATCATCCAGATGGTCATTGGCAAACTTCAGACGGGCCTGGACATGCGCTGGCTTGAACAGGGGGACCTTGCGTGCGCTGCAGGATTTTAATCCATGACGGCGTAGTGTGTTACTAATGGTTTTCTTTGAGACTGTGGTCCCAGCTCTCTTCAGGTCATTAACCAGGTCCTGCCGTGTAGTTCTGGGCTGATCCCTCACCTTCCTCATGATCATTGATGCCCCACGAGGTGAGATCTTGCATGGAGCCCCAGACCGAGGGTGATTGACCGTCATCTTGAACTTCTTCCATTTTCTAATAATTGCGCCAACAGTTGTTGCCTTCTCACCAAGCTGCTTACCTATTGTCCTGTAGCCCATCCCAGCCTTGTGCAGGTCTACAATTTTATCCCTGATGTCCTTACACAGCTCTCTGGTCTTGGCCATTGTGGAGAGGTTGGAGTCTGTTTGATTGAGTGGGTGGACAGGTGTCTTTTATACAGGTAACGAGTTCAAACAGGTGCAGTTAATACAGGTAATGAGTGGAGAACAGGAGGGCTTCTTAAAGAAAAACTAACAGGTCTGTGAGAGCCGGAATTCTTACTGGTTGGTAGGTGATCAAATACTTATGTCATGCAATAAAATGCGAATTAATTACTTAAAAATCATACAATGAGATTTTCTGGATTTTTGTTTTAAATTCCGTCTCTCACAGTTGAAGTGTACCTATGATAAAAATTACAGACCTCTACATGCTTTGTAAGTAGGAAAACCTGCAAAATCGGCAGTGTATCAAATACTTGTTCTCCCCACTGTAGCTCAGATGTTTCTGGATGCATGTGTTTCGTCTGTGGCCTTGGCTGTAAAACATGGTGGGACAGAGGACTCAGCCCTGAGGGACCCCCTGAGTGGTAACAGTCGAGGCCCCGTGGTGGCATGGCCCTTCTGCCTCTGTGCTTCACCAGTCTCTGAGCAGGTGACAGGGACCCGTCCGTCCAGAGTCTGGGCCCCAGCCACTAACAGATGTGCTCAGTCAAATGACTAATTGAAAACCTAAAACAGAGTCAGCAGCTTGGCTATTTGGCCTGCATAACAAGAGGCCCTGGATGATAAAGGGAAGCGGGGAAAAACACACACCCCTCTCATCAGCGGCGCCATTAACAATCATGAGCAAAGATGAAAACAACGCTTGGTTTATTCGGCAAATGAAAGCACATAACTAGATGCCGTCCCTGGAGTCCATTTCCAATTTTAATAATACATCAAGGAGCCATACCCTCGGCAAACACTCTCTATGGTAAGAGCCAAGCTCAACCACCAAACTACTTACAGCTCCCTCCACCGTGCGTGCCGTCGAGAGACAACTCCCAGCTCTACTAGGAATTTAGCAAATGCATAAAGGTACACAACATGATAGCTATTAGCTAAATTAAAAGAGCCATTACCATGAGCAGAGAGAGTGTGGAACCACTTGCTAGTTAAGAGTACAAACTGAAATATTCCGCTCCACAAAATGAACGTTTTCTGTATATGTTTTTAGTGTTATTATTTCACCCTGTCTCTTTCCTTCTTTATAGTGAAAAGCTGTAGCCTGAACTCGCCTCAAATTATGTGCATGAATAATAAAATGCCATCTAATTAAAAACTGTTGTTAAATATGCAAAAATCTAATGATAATGAGATTGCGCAATACCTTGGAGTAAAGCACATAATAAATTACTTAGAAGTGCAAGTCGACTTGACCCAAACATTGCATTTTGAAAGCTGATTGGAATATTATGTCTGGAGCACGTGGATGGGGATATGTGTGGGTACACTGTGTTTGTTTGGGTGTATGATGGGATGTGTGTGTGTGTGTGTGTGTGTGTGTGTGTGTGTGTGTGTGTGTGTGTGTGTGTGTGTGTGTGTGTGTGTGTGTGTGTGTGTGTGTGTGTGTGTGTGTGTGTGTGTGTGTGTGTGTGTGTGTGTGTGTGTGTGTGTGTGTGTGTGTACAGTGCCTTGCAAAAGTATTCATTCCCCTTGGCGTTTTTCCTATTTTGTTGCATTACAACCTGTAATTTAAATCGATTTTTTATTTGGATTTCATGGAATGGACATACACAAAATAGTCCAAATTGATGAAGTGAAATGAAGAAAAAAAACATGTTTCAAAAAATTATACAAAATAAAAAACGTAATAGTGGTGCGTGCATATGTATTCACTCCCTTTGCTATGAAGCCCCTAAATAAGATCTGGTGCAGCCAATTACCTTCAGAAGTCACATAATTAGTTAAATAAAGTCCACCTGTGTGCAATCTAAGTGTCACATGATCTGTCACATTATCTTAGTATATATATACACCTGTTCTGAAAGGCCCCAGAGTCTGCAACACCACTAAGCAAGCGGCACCATGATGACCAAGGAGCTCTCCAAACAGGTCAGGGACAAAGTTGAGGAGAAGTACAGATCAGGGTTAGGTTAAAAAAATGGAAGGAATATGGCACCACAACAAACCTGCCAAGAGAGGGCCGCCCACCAAAACTCACAGACCAGGCAAGGAGGGCATGAGAGTTAACAATGAGACCAAAGATAACCCTGAAGGAGCTGCAAAGCTCCACAGCGGATATTGGAGTATCTGTCCATAGGACCACTTTAAGCCGTACACTCCACAGAGCTGGGCTTTACGGAAGAGTGGCCAGAAAAAAAGCCATTGCTTAAAGAAAAAAATAAGCAAACACATTTGGTGTTTGTCAAAAGGCATGTGGGAGACTCCCCAACCATATTGAAGAAGGTACTCTGGTCAGATGAGACAAACATTTTGGCCATCAAGGAAAACACTATGTCTGGCACAAACCCAACACCTCTCATCTCCCCGAGAACACCATCCACACAGTGAAGCATGGTGGTGGCATCATCATGCTGTGGGGATGTTTTTCATCGGCAGGGGCTGGGAAACTGGTCAGAACTGAAGGAATGATGGATGGCGCTAAATACAGGGAAATTCTTGAGGGAAACCTGTTTCAGTCTTCCAAAGATTTGAGACTGGGACGGAGGTTCACCTTCCAGCAGAACAATGACCCTAAACATACTGCTAAAGCAACACTCGAGTGGTTTAAGGGGAAACATTTAAATGTCTTGGAATGGCCTTGTCAAAGCCCAGACCTCAATCCAATTGAGAATCTGTGGTACAGCTTAAAGATTGCTGTACACCAGTAGAACCCATCCAACTTGAAGGAGCTGGAGCAGTTTGCCTTGAAAAATCCCAGTGTCTAGATGTGCCAAGCTTATAAAGACATATCCCATGAGACTTGCAGCTGTAACTGCTGCAAAAGGTGGTTCTACAAAGTATTGACTTTGGAGGGGGGATGAATAGTTATGCACGCTCAAGTTTTCAGTTTTTCTGGTCATATTTCTTGTTTGTTTCACAATAAAAAATATTTAGCATCTTCAAAGTGGTAGGCATGTTGTGAAAATCAAATGATACAAACCGCCCAAAAATCCAATTTAACTCCAGGTTGTAAGGCAACAAAATAAGAAGAATTCCAAGGCGGGTGAATACTTTCGCAAGCCACTGTATGTGTGTGCACATGTGTATATGTCTGGGTGTTAGTGTATGCACATTTATTTCTATATGTTTCTGCCTTGTTAATAACATAGTTGTAGGTACACTACAGTTCTAAAGTTTGGGGTCAAAGTTTGGGGTCAAAAGTCACTTAGAAATGTCCTTGTTTTTGAAAGAAAATACAAAAATATTTAACATTAAAATAACATAAAATTGATCAGAAATACAGTGCAGACATGGTTAATGTTGTAAATGACTATTGTAGCTGGAAACGGCAGATTTTGTATGGAATATCTACATAGGCGTACAGAGCCCCATTATCAACAATCACTCCTGTGTTCCAATGGCACGTTCTGTTAGCTAATCCAAGTGTATAATTTTAAACGCCTAATTGATCATTAGAAAACCCTTTTGTAATTATGTTAGCACAGCTGAAAACTGTTGTTCCGATTTAAAGAAGCAATACAACTGGCCTTTTTTAGACTAGTTGAGTATCTGGAGGATCAGCATTTGTGGTTCCGATTACAGGCTCAAAATGGCCAGAAACAAAGAACTTTCTTCTGAAACTTGTCAGTCTATTCTTGTTCTGAGAAATGAAGGCTATTTCATGCGAGAAATTGCCAAGAAACTGAAGATCTCGTACAACGCTGTGTACTACTCCCTTCACAGAACAGCGCAAACTGGCTCTAACCAGAATAGAAAGAGGAGTGGGAGGCCCCAGTGCACAACTGAGCAAGAGGACAAGTACATTAGTGTCTAGTTTGAGAAACAGATGCCTCACAAGTCCTCAACTGGCAGCTTCACTAAACACCAGTCTCAACTTCAACAGTGAATAGGCGACTCCGGGATGCTGGCTTTCTAGGCAGAGTTCCAATGTCCAGTGTCTGTGTTCTTTTGCCCATCTTAATCTTTTCTTTTTATTGACCAGTCTGAGATATGGCTTTTTCTTTGCAACTCTGCCTAGAAGGCCAGCATCCCGGATTCGCCTCTTCACTGTTGACGTTGAGACTGATGTTTTGAACGGTAGTGTTTATGAGGTGAGGTAGGAAAACAGAGGACAGACTTTCTCTTCTCCAACCTCACAGAACAGTTTGAGGACTCATCAATCCTCTACCATGACCTGTAGCTGTATAGGGATCACTGAACAGCATTACAGGCCATTGACAGTTTTACATCGTATACTTGCCTCACTCAAGGCTTAACAGAAAGTACTGTACAGTCATGTAAATACAGTCCAGTACATAGACCGCAGATTGACAACAGTCAATTGACACAGACACACACAATACCTCAGGCATGCTACCAATACACAAACCAACTGCATTAGTGTATTTGTTATTTAATTTGCATGACACATAAATCAACGTACAGCTCGACAAATCCCAACTCTTCTTCATGCTGGTTTTGTTTTGTATTTTAAATCCAGTTCTTCATGTCATCATTCACAGAGTTGTTCTTCTGTCCTCTGATTCAGTTGTCTTTATCTCTACATTTGACAAAGCCTTTATGTTGGGGGGATGATGTACAGTAGTCAATAAAAATAGAAGTCCTCAAAGACATATTTATTGGTGTTTTAAAGAGGAGATAACAGATGAAGACATGAGGATTGTCAGTTAGACGAGATAGATCCCCACAGAAACACACAGGGAGAACAATTGCATTTTGAAGTCTCTTAGTACAGTTTTTCAGTGACAGTCATGTTCAATTTGATTCTTCCTGTGAAGTATATTAATAACCTATTATTTTTTTACATATCCTATCCCCTCACTTTCTGGTGTGAATATCAACTCGCAGATGGAGCATCATCTCTACTAGAAGCCACAAATACACACACACACACCCTATCCCACGTCCTAAGGGTACTCTGATGCGTATAATTCCAACATATTTATGAGGAGGGGGGTTGGATGTGGTATTGCATTGGAAGCAATAATATTCATTCAGCTTTAATTCACTTGACATGTAGAATGGAGTCTGTATTTAATATTCAGGGAAATAAGACTACTTTGATTGAAAGGTTTGCACTGCACATTGTCAAACATGATTGCTCCATTCTAGGGCCCGCCAGCCTCAGGAACAGCCTGCATATTTCACTTCAAGTCTATAGGCCTCTCTGAGATGTTTATTAACATTTTAACAGGACTTCGGGCTTGACGGGTTCATCAGCTATTCAAAGCAACCAAACAAATCAGCTGTCATCTCTCCCAGTGCATGTTCCCCCTCTCTGTGTCTGTGACCTTCCCTGCATCCAGCCCCATGTTCCCCCTCTCTGTGTCTGTGACCTTCCCTGCATCCAGGCCCATGTTCCCCCTCTCTGTGTCTGTGACCTTCCCTGCATCCATCCCCATCTACACCCTCTAAAAAATTTAGATGACTATCGCCCCACTTTTTAGGACCAGATAAATATCAGCATGCAGTGCTATCCATCAGGCCTTATAACCATGATGGTTTTTATGTTTAAACTATAAACAAATACTTGATTATGGAGTGAGGGGATAAACCAGGCAGCACAATATGAAGCAGGCAGAGCACATTGAAACAGTCATTTTGATTAACGAAACAGGAAGCACTCACATATCACACACACAAACACACACACACACACACACACACACACACACACACACACACACACACACACACACACACACACACACACACACACACACACACACACACACACACACACACACACACACACACACACACACACACACACACACACACACACACAGAAGTGGGAGTCGTCTTGTTAGACTGGAGTATGAACTCAGATGTAACGTTCCCAAACAGAAGGACAGCAGTAAAGAACAATCATGTGTTGAAGTGTTTTCCTTTCAACGTTTGCAAAGACTAGAACCGTTTTCTTAATTGTAGTAACGCTAAATGTATATGCTAAATGTATATGCGATGTGTAGCACCTTTCATCAGAGAAATCAATTTGACATGCTTTAGTTATTTCATTACCACCCTCTCTCTCTCTATTACTCTAGCTGATCAAAAGAGCTAAACACAATCCAAGTGAAAACTTGACATAACAATGCTATGACGTCACATGGCACATCCAGAGTGCTGCTTTGATGTCAGAATGAAATGCAAGGCGGCATGAAAACAAAAGTGTTTACTGAGGCAGGATGAAGTGGCAATGTGTGTGTGTGTACGCTTATGTGCATGTATACAATATATGTGTGTGTGTTTGCGTGCATGATTGTGTGTGTGCCTTTTGTGTGTGTGCCTTTTGTGTGTGTGCCTTTTGTGTGTGTGCGTGCATGCGTATGTGCTTTCGTCTGTGTGTGTGTGAAACAAATTTGACCCTGCACTCCACGACTTCTGTTCTTTCCTCAAATAGATGCAGTGAGTGAGAAAGAGCTGCGGCTCTTAGCCAAATAAAAGTGGGTTCATACAAAGCCAGTATTCATTTAGTTTTCCTGTTGGAATGAAGTGTTTTTGTTTTGGGAGGAAATTGCCCTGAGCGGTAATGAATTTCTCCCTCTGTGCTGGGTGGCACCATGATTTAACAGAACCATAGATCACATGGACTCACCATTTGACTGGGCATATATTCTGATAGAAAGCTGATGCATATTAAATGTGCAACATTTAAAAAAGAGACCCATTTCCCAGCTTGTAGAAGCAGAGAGGGAGAGAGAAAGAGAGAGAGAGAGAGAGATGTTTTATAATGCCTACTGGCAAAAAAGAGAAAAAGCAACAACTGTTATGGAAGTGGCCAATATTTATTCCTATTTATTTATGTGTCTTTATGTAACTTAGTTATTACAGAGAGTTGTACGTATAGTTCTGCCAAGCTCAAGGCTCTATGTCTATGGCATGTGACAATATCCATTGGTGTATTTGTATTTCAAAGTTATGGTTTGCTACCATCTCCAGCCCTATGGCGATTCTGCCTTTATAATTGTGTTGAGATGTTTACATGGCCACTCGTGTTATTGTGAACAGTGCTTTAGTTGGAATGAAGTTACGATCAAACTACTAGAGTACTACAGTACGCTAGTGTTTATCAACTGAAACAACTTTGAATGGAGCTCTGTAGGAAAAAAGATACATCCCCCAAAACATGTCAGAGGGTTTTTGTTGTTTAGATATTAGTTTTAGAAATCAGTGTCTGTTTGGAACGCACTGATCTTACTGACATATTCCTTTTCATGTTGTCGCTGTGGTTAAACACATTCACAAATCAACACACTTACTGTCGGAATGAGAAAGTGAGTGTCACAAACATCATTTTTCAAAGGAAATCAGCATTTCTCCTATTTCCTATCTCTGCTGATGATAATAACAGATGCAATATCATTGCAACAGTAAATAAACATCACTGTCATGAACTTGCAGTGTTGTGGTTGTGTTGAGGTGTAAAACAACAGGCTCAGAGTTGTCAGGTGTTTGTTGTGTCTTGTATGACCAGTAGTTTATAATGCTTCTGGGCATATCATACAAGGGGAACTATTGCTTCAACTATTCTTCGTTTGTGCTTATAAATCTATCATTTTAAAATGTATAACAGCTCCCTACCTCTCAGAAATGGAGAAGTGAATCTAGCCAGTTGATGACTAGACATCCCATCCTCACACAAAATGCCTTCAACTGGCAGAAAAGAACCACAGCTACACGGCCTTCAGAAAGGATTCACTTCCCTTGACTTTTTCCACATTTTGTTGTGTTACAGCCTGAATTTAAAATGGAATAAGTGTTTCAGTCATTTCAGTTGCTTTAGTAGCTGACGTGTATAGTGTTGAGTCATCCGCATATATAGACACACTGGCCTTACTCAAAGCCAGTGGCATGTTGTTAGTAATGATTGAAAAAAGAAAGGGGCCTAAACAGCAACCCTGGGGAATTCCTACTTCTACCTGGATTATGTTTGAGAGGCTTCCATTAAAGAACACCTTCTGTGTTCTGTTAGACAAGTAACTCTTTATCCACATTGTAGCAGGGGTTGTAAAGCCATAGCACATACGTTTTTCCAGCAGTAGACTATGATCGATAATGTCAAAAGCTAACAAGACAGCCCCCACAAAAAGTTTATCATCAATTTCTCTAAGCTAATCATCAGTCATTTGTGTAAGTGCCGTGCTTGTTGAGTGTCCTTCCCTATATGCATGCTGAAAGTCTGTTGTCAATTTGTTTACTGTGAAATAGCATTGTATCTGGTCAAACACAATTTTTTCCAGAAGTTAACTAAGGGTTGGTAACAGACTGAATGGTGGGCTACTTGAGCCAGTAAATGGGGCTTTACTATTCTTGGGTAGCGGAATGACTTTAGCTTCCCTCCAGGTCTGAGGGCACACACTTTCTAGTAGGCTTAAATTGAAGATGTGGCAAATAGGAGTGGCAATATCGTCCGCTATTATCCTCAGTCATTTTCCATCCAGCTGTCAGACACCGGTGGCATGTCATTTTTGATAGACAACTATATTTGTTTCTGAATATATTTAGGCTTGCCATAACAAAGGGGGTAAATACTTATTGACTCAAGACATTTCAGCTTTTCATTTTTTATTAATATGTACAAATTTCAAAAAACATCATTACACTTTGACATTATAGGATATTGTGTGTAGGCCAGTGACAAAACAAATCTAAATTTAACAACACTATCAACAAAGCAAGTCCTACAGGCCCTGGTTTTGTAGCACCCTGGTTTTGTCGCACCTGTTCAGTCGTGTGGTCATGTGCCACAAAAAGGGACATGGGAAAATTACAGTTGGCTCAGAACATGGCAGCACGGCTGGCCCTTAAAAGTACACAGAGAGCTAACATTAATGACATGCATGTCAATTTCTCATGGCTCAAAGTGGAAGAGAGATTGACTTCATCATTTTTTGTTTTTGTAAGAGGTGTTGACAAGCTGAAGGTATCGAGCTTTCTGTTTAAAATACTAGCACACAGCTCGGACACCCATGCATACCCCACAAGACATGCAAGCAGTAGAATCAGATTTAAAAAGCAGGTAAAAATACACCTTATGGAGCAGCGGGGACTGTGAAGTAACACAAACATAGGCACAGACACATGCATACAAACACATGATTGCATACTCACTATACACACACGTACACATGGATTTTGCGTTGCAGATATGTGGTAGAGGAGTATGGGCCTGAGGGCACACACTTAGTGGGTTGTGAATTCTGTAATGAATGTATTGTAATGTTTTCAAATTGTATAGGGGCAGTGGATCCTGGGAAGAGTAGCTGCTGCCTTGGCAGCAGCAAATGGGGATCCATAGTAAATACAAATACACATACAATTATCTGTAAGGTCCAGATAACAGATACAAATTCAACCAAGGAGACCAGGGAGGTATTCCAATGCCTCGCAAAGAATGGCCCCTATTGGTAGATGTGTTCAAATATAAAAGAAGCAGACATTGAATATCCCATTGGGCATGGTGAAGTTATTCATTACATTTTAGATGGTGTATCAATACACCCAGTCATTACAAAGATACAGGTGTCCTTTCTAACGCAGTTGCCGGAGAGTGACTTTAATGGTGACTTTAAAACAGTTACAGAGTTGAAAGGCTGGGATAGGAGAAAACTGAGGATGGATCGCTTGTAATTGCTAAGGACTGGGGAGTTTTTCTGGATAAAAATACATGGAATGGAGGCAAAGGCAATGCATAGGCAAAATCATAGAGGAAAATCAGGATCAGTCTGCTTTCCACCCGACACTGTGAGGTGAATTCACGTTTCAGCAGGACAATAACCTAAAACACAAGGTGAAATCTGCACTGGAGTTGCTTACCAAGAAGACAGTGAATGTTCCTGAGTGACCGAGTAGTGACGTAAATCTGCTTGAAAATCTATGGCAAGACTTAAAAATGGCTGTCTAGCAATGATCAACAACCAACTTGACAGAGCTTGGAGAATGTTGAAAATAATAATGGGCAAATACTGTATATTCCAGGTGTGGAAAGCTCTTAGAGACTTACCCAGAAAGACTCACAGTTGTAATCGCAAAGGTCAGGTTGCATTTAATTCTCAATACATTTGTAAAAATATCTAAAAATGTCACTTTGTGAAAATGATGTATTGTGTGAGGTGGGTGAGAAAAAAAATATTGAATCTATTTTGAATTCAGGCTGCAACAGAACAAAATTTGGAATAAGTCAAGGGGTATGAATACTTTCCGAAGGCACTGTATATGTTCTCTGTCATCTATTAGACATGAGCATTGTGTGTGTGTGTGCGCCAGTGTATGAGGGTGTGCCACAGCCAGCCAGCTAAGCTCCATCTTTACATAGCGCTTGGCCTAATTAAGAAATATGGAAAGGTTCAAGAGCTGAAAAGAGCAGTCTATTGACCTTCTCGTTGCTACAAGAGCCGGAGAGTGAGAGGGAGCAGGCGGGCGGGTGGTGGGCCGCTGTGAAGCCTGTGTCTGTCAGGGGAGGGACATTTATAACGAGAACAATCGAGTGGTACCAGGAGCAGACGGCACGGAGATCTTCCTAATAATTGGTTCCATTAAGTCCTTAAAGGCCGGCGCTCACTTATACGAGGAGGTCTCTCTCTCTCTCTTTAATGAAACATTCTCATTTCATTGAAACCTTGCCATTCCCCCACTTAAAATAAAACACCAAAATATCACAATAACCAAAAAACCTCACCACTTCTACAACCGTATTTCCAAAACATCCTCCCCAGCTATACATACAGCCCCCCCAACACACCATTCTCCTGAAACATCTCTACACTTGAATACCTGTATCCCATTATAAACATCACAACAGTAAAAACAACCCCCAACCTCTCACAGACATTCCAACAGAGACATTAATGGCATTAACCTGGCGTACACAGAAAACACATGAATCACAGTTTCTCTCATAACACAGAAAGGACACCCCTGCCCGACTCCCGGTTCAACCGTGCCAACCAGCTGTTAGTGGCCAAGGCTCCATGTAGAACCCTCCACTGGAGGTCCCCTGACCTCTTTAGTACTGGGGGTTTGTAGAGCCCCCTCCATCTAAAACCCACCATACTCTCTGCCCCACATACCCCTTGCCACTGATTTGCCTTCACTCCTGTTAGGCTCATAATGTTCCTCATCTTAATGCAGAGGTTTTAGAGGGCTTTACCTCCCACCCCCTCAAACTACCCCAGGCTCGAAGTGTTAAAATCTAACAAGTCCTCCAGACCCCCTTGCCAGTCCCCAGTCTCTGCCGTCACCTGCAGTGGCGGAGACATTGGTGGCCCCACCCCCTTTGGCCGCTCAAACACCTCCCTTACCAGCTCAGACAGTGCCTTCTGGACCTCCTCCAGGAATCTCTCCAGCAGCCTAAGAGACGTTATTCCTGTTTGTTGTGCCAGGACTTTCAGGGTTCAGCAGCCGCAGGTCACCCAGCCTTTGTTGTTCAGCAGCCGCAGGTCACCCAGCCTTTGTAAACCCGCTGCCATCAGTTGCCTCTGCAGGGTGGCCGACTGAACCAATCTCAAAGGGATGGCTGGGTTGTGGAAGATAGGCTCCTCCCACACCCACAGCCCAGGCTCCACACCCCCTTCTCGTGTGGGCCTTAGCAGCTGCCAGGCCCTCAGCACTGCAGAATAAAAATCTGAGAGACCTGCTGTACTCAGCCTCTCCAGCTTCATGAGGAACAGCTGCCGGTCCAACCCTAATCCGCCAGCTCTCCTCAGCAGCGCGCATGCTGGTTCCCTCCAGCCAACATCATTATGGTACAGCAGTCTCTGCACCGCCTTTAGTCGGAATGCAGCCATCCTGCTCTCCAGTTCCAACAGGCCCTGTCCTCCTTCGTGGACGGTCATGTACAACACTACCGCCCTCAGCCAGTGATGGCCCGACCAGAAAAAGTCCACCAGCTTGCGTTGCAGGTCTGCGAGCAGACCGGCGGGGGGGTTGAGGACAGCCAGTTTGTGCTACAGGGAAGATGCCACCAGGTTGTTGATTATCAGCACCCTCCCTCTATATGACACTTGGGACAGGAGCCACCTCCACCTGGCCAGTCTTGACACCTGTGACAGCCCCTCCCAGTTCTTCCTGACCCACCTCTCCGAGCCCAGGTACACCTCCAACATTTTAAGCCCTTCACAACCCCACTGAAAACCCCCTGGAAGCAGAGGGGCCCTATCCACCCATGCTCCACATAACAGAGCTTTGCTCTTGCCCCAGTTTACCTTAGCTGACGAAGCTCCCTCGTACACCTTCAGACTGGTCTCTAGTCCCTGCATATCCTGACCATCACAGAAATGTCATCTGCATACGCTGACACTGCTATGCCTGTCACCACACCCATGCCTGTCCTGTACACTCCCTGCAGTCTCCTGCGTAGCAGGCCCAAAAAAGGCTCAATGGCTAGTGTATATAACTGCCCCAATAGAGGGCATCCCTGTCTAATTCCCTGTCTCACCAAGACTGGCCTACTGAGCCCCCTCCCAACTTGACCATACATGACGCCCCAGCATACAACAGCTTAACACAGGTCAAAAACCTTACCCCAAGCCCAAACATCACATTAAACAGATACTAATGGTCCACTCTATCAAAAGCCTTCTCTTGAACTAAAGAGACCAGTCCAAAGTTCACATTAGAACCTCTTGATTAGTCCAACACGTCCCTGATTAAGGACATGTTGTCCGTGATTGAGCGTCCCGGTACACAATATGTTTGGTCCTTACGTACTATCGAGTCCAGATGGGACTTCAGTCTGTTAGAGAGGACCTTGGCAAATATCTTATAGTCCACACACAGCAATGCCACAGGCCTCCAGTTCTTAAAAGTTCACACAAGTCCCCTTTTTTGGGCAGGAGAGTCAGAGCCACCTGACGGCAGCTTCATCGGCAACTCTCCTACCCCGACGCATTCATGCAACACGCAAAAGAAGTCCAGTCCAATTAGAATATTTTATAAAACTCCACTGGGTGTCCATCGACCCCCAGTGGGGACATCTGGGTTACGGCCTCTGCCAGTTCATGGGACAAAAGAGGGATGTCCATTTCATCCCTTTGTGCCAGAGAGAGTTTAGGGAGTTTTGCGAACAAGACTTGAGTAGACATAGGATCACACATTTCTGCCCTATACAACTCAATATAAAACTCCAGTTTGCTCCCGCATCTCCCCCACCACAGAGGTCACCCGCCCATCAGACAGCCCTAGACAATGCATACCCTTGGCTTCACCGCTCTGTCTTTCCAAACCAAAGAAGAAGGAGCTGGGAGCATCTATCTCCTTGAGTATGGATAACCTAGCTCTTACAAGTGCTTCCTTTGCTTTAACCTGGAAAAAACTGCCCAGGCCCCTACGTAATTAAGCTAAATTAGCCTGGAGGCCTACACTGCCTTTCCCCACCACCATCTCACTCATCGATGCTCGAGTTCCCCCAATACTCTCCTAGCCTCTGAGGATGAGAGAGCTGTATACTGTTGACAAAAAGCCGAATTTGGACTTTCCCCACATCCCACCGTTGGCTCAGAGACTCATACTCCTCTCTTCGCTGCCCCCACCTTTCCCAAAAAGTCTGGAAACCTGAGCAAAAAGTGGCATCTTGTAAGTGCTTTACATTAAACTTCCAATAGGATGCCTGCCGAGGCCCTGGTGAAATAGACAGCTGAGCCATGGTAATGTGGTGATCTGAAAACCCCACTGGGAGAATGGTAGTGCCCAGCAGTCTATTGCTCTGATTCCTGGACATGTAAAACCCCACAGGGAGAATGGTAGCACCCAACAGCCTATTGCTCTGATTCCTGGACATGTAAAACCCCACTGGTAGAATGGTAGCACCCAACAGCCTATTGCTCTGATTCCTGGACATGTAAAACCCCACCAGGAGAATGGTAGCACCCAACAGCCTATTGCTCTGATTCCTGGACATGTAAAACCCCACCAGGAGAATGGTAGTGCCCAGCAGCCTATTGCTCTGATTCCTGGACATGTAAAACCCCACCAGGAGAATGGTAGCGCCCAGCAGTCTATTGCTCTGATTCCTGGACATGTAAAACCCCACTGGGAGAATGGTAGCGCCCAACAGCCTATTGCTCTGATTCCTGGACATGTAAAACCCCACTGGGAGAATGGTAGCGCCCAACAGCCTATTGCTCTGATTCCTGGACATGTAAAACCCCACTGGGAGAATGGTAGCACCCAACAGCGTATTGCTCTGATTCCTGGACATGTAAAACCCCACTGGGAGAATGGTAGCACCCAACAGCCTATTGCTCTGATTCCTGGACATGTAAAACCCCACTGGGAGAATGGTAGCACCCAACAGCATATTGCTCTGATTCCTGGACATGTAAAACCCCACTGGGAGAATGGTAGCGCCCAACAGCCTATTGCTCTGATTCCTGGACATGTAAAACCCCACTGGGAGAATGGTAGCACCCAACAGCCTATTGCTCTGATTCCTGGACATGTAAAACCCCACTGGGAGAATGGTAGCACCCAGCAGCCTATTGCTCTGATTCCTGGACATGTAAAACCCCACTGGGAGAATGGTAGCACCCAACAGCCTATTGCTCTGATTCCTGGACATGTAAAACCCCACTGGGAGAATGGTAGCACCCAACAGCCTACTGCTCTGATTCCTGGACATGTAAAACCCCACTGGGAGAATGGTAGTGCCCAGCAGCCTATTGCTCTGATTCCTGGACATGTAACAAAAAGTGAAATACAAAAGTGAAATAAACAATACAAATTAACAGTAAACATTACACATACAGAAGTTTCTCTCTCTCTCTCTCTCTCTCTCTCTCTCTCTCTCTCTCTCTCTCTCTCTCTCTCAATTCAATTCAATTTAAGGGGCTTTATTGGCATGGGAAACATATGTTTACATTGCCAAAGCAAGTGAAATAGATAATAAACAAAAGTGAAATAAACAATAACACATTTACAGTAAACATTACACTCACAAAAGTTCCAAACGAATAACGCTTTTACACACTCTATGTGTACGTGTGTGCATGTGTGTGCATGTGTGTGTGAACGTGCATGTGTGTGTGTGATGTTGCTTCAGATATGATACCAATGTTATGATATGATACCACTGTTAACTTCTATTGCCACGCTACTGATGTCATGTAGCCAGCGCTCCATATAAACTTTACACGCTGGATGGAAACATTGTGACAAAGAAACATTCAGGAGAGGAATAGTGATGGCAGAGAGAAAGAGAGAGTGACCATTTAGTTAGTTTCCTGGCTGTGTATACTTTCATTACATAGCCACTGTGTTATTTACATAATTCCAAAGTCCATGCCTCCACTTTCCAGGCTATTGTACTATAACCAGCAGTTTGTGTGTAATGGGTTTTTCCAGGTCACAATGTTCAATCATTTGTCCAAGATTAATTAAGTGGGTTGTGTAGAACAATGCATTGCATTTTTGACTGTCTCTTTTAATTGCTTGTGTCTCCTAAAAGGGAGAGGAGTCTCTAGTCATAGCTGTTATGGCTAGAGACATACCACTGGCCCTAGTATTTACTGGTTCCACACTAACACCCACTGTCCATGAGGTAGGCCTTCCCTGTCTCTGTCTGTCTTTGTTCAATTTTCAATTCAATCCAATTTAAGGAGCTTTATTGACCTGAACAATGAATTTACTTGACTCTGTCTCTGTCTCTGTTCTGTTTGTTCTCTCTCTCTCTCTCTCTCTCTCTCTCTCTCTCTCTCTCTCTCTCTCTCTCTCTCTCTCTCTCTCTCTCTCTCTCTCTCTCTCTCTCTCTCTCTCTCTCTCTCTTTTTCTCTCTCTCTGACGCCTGGGTTATCCTGCAGTGTTTTGACCCACGGATATTTAGCAGGGTAAATGTTTAGCTCTCTCCAATGTCTGGTAAAACACATGGGGGAAGTCGCTGGCTTCCTGGTCCTCCCCCCGGCCCCCAGCCTGTGGCCCTCATACCCCAACTCCTGGCCCTTGTCCCTGGAGTTATCCCCTCACACAGGGCGGGGTGCTGGAGCCACCACAGGTCACCCCATAGCCAAACAAATAAAGGGGTCTCAACCTGCTTTGTAGTTTTTACTGTCTGGAAGTGATGAAGAGGGGAGAGAGGGAGAGAAAGAGGGAGAGAAAAGAGGGGACATAGGGAGAAAGAGAGGGAGAGAAAAGAGGGGACATAGGGAGAAAGAGAGGGAGAGAAAAGAGGGGACATAGGGAGAAAGAGGGGAGAGAAAAGAGGGGACATAGGGAGAAAGAGAGGGAGAGAAAAGAGGGGACATAGGGAGAAAGAGAGGGAGAGAAAAGAGGGGACATAGGGAGAAAGAGAGGGAGAGAAAAGAGGGGACATAGGGAGAAAGAGAGGGATAGAAAAGAGGGGACATGGGGAGAAAGAGAGGGAGAGAAAAGAGGGGACATAGGGAGAAAGAGAGTGAGAGAAAAGAGGGGACATAGGGAGGAAGAGAGGGAGAGAAAAGAGGGGACATAGGGAGAAAGAGGGGGAGAGAAAAGAGGGGACATAGGGAGAAAGAGAGGGAGAGAAAGGAGGGGACATAGGGAGAAAGAGAGGGAGAGAAAAGAGGGGACTAAACTTGCTTTGTAGTTTTTACTGTCTGGAAGTGATGAAGAGGGGAGAGAGGGAGAGAAAGAGGGAGAGAAAAGAGGGGACATAGGGAGAAAGAGAGGGAGAGAAAAGAGGGGACATAGGGAGAAAGAGAGGGAGAGAAAAGAGGGGACATGGGGAGAAAGAGAGGGAGAGAAAAGAGGGGACATAGGGAGAAAGAGAGGGAAGAGACAGAAACAACAACATTGAAGGCCCCCCCCCCCATAAAACTGAACCAAATGAGAGCTGTGAACTCAAAGTCACTCAACACACTGTTGAAGTGACAACAAAGCGCTTGCAGTCCTCATTCACTCTCTCTCTCTCTCTCTCTCTCTCTCTCTCTCTCTCTCTCTCTCTCTCTCTCTCTCTCTCTCTCTCTCTCTCTCTCTCTCTCTCACTCAATTGTTTCTACAAAATGGAATATAAATAAACATAAATATGGGTTGTATTTACAATGGTGTTTTTTCTTTGCTGGTTGCCCTTTTCTTGTGGCAACAGGTCACAAATCTTGATGCTGTGATTGCACACTGTGGTACAGTATTTCACCCAATAGATATGGAAGTTTTCTAATTCTTTGTGGGTCTGTGTAATCTGAGGGAAATATGTGTCTCTAATATGGTCATACATTTGGCAGGAGGTTAGGAAGTGCAACTCAGTTTCCACCTCGTCTTGTGGGCAGAGTGCACATAGCCTTTTCTTGAGAGCCAGGTCTGCATTTAGCAGCCTTTCTCAATAGCAAGGCTATGCTCACTGAGTCTGTACATAGTCGAAGAGTCTCAATTTGGTGTTTGTCGCATTTTGTGAATTCTTGGTTGGTGAGCGGACCCCAGACCTCAAAACCATGAAGGGCAATGGGTTCTATAACTGATTCAAGTATTTTTAGCCAGATCCTAATTGGTATGTCAAATTTTGTTCCTTTTGATTTCATAGAAGGCCCTTCATGCCTTGTCTCTCAGATCGTTCACAGCTTTGCGGAAGTTACCTGTGGCACTGATGTTTAGGCCAAGGTTTTTGTGTGCTCTAGGGCAACGGTGTCTAGATGGAATTTGTCGTGAAGAGGGCACGACAAAACCTATTCCCAACCATGCAATAGTCTGTGTAGCCATTTGATTAGCTGTTCAGGAGTTTTATGGCTTGGGAGTAGAAGCAGTTGAGAAGTCTTTGGACCTAGACTTGGCGCTCCGGTACCGCTTGCCATGCGGTAGTAGAGCGAACAGTCTATGACTAGGGTAGCCGGAGTCTTTGACTATTTTTAGGGCCTTCCTTTGACACCGCCTGGTGTAGAGGTCCTGGATGGCAGGAAGCTTGGCTCCAGTGATCTACTGGGCAGTACACACTACCCTTTGGGTGTGTTCGGTCCTCCTTTTCCTGTAGTCCACAATCATCTCCTTTGTCTTGATCACGTTGATGGAGAGGTTGTTGTCCTGGCACCACATGACCAGGTCTCTGACCTCCTCCCTATAGGCTGTCTCATCGTTGTTGGTGATCAGGCCTACCACTGTTGTGTCATCAGCAAACATAATGATTTGCAAGCCCTGCCACATCCGACGAGTGCCGGAGCCGGTCTAGTACGATTAGATTTTAGTCCTGTATTGACGCTTGCCTATTTTATGGTTGGTCGGAGGGCATAGCGGGATTTCTTATAAGCTTCCGGGTTAGAGTCCCGCTCCTTGAAAGTGGCAGCTCTAACCTTTAGCTCAGTTCGTAAATTGCCTGTAATCCATGGCTTCTAGTTGAGGTATGTACGTACAGTCACTGTGTGGACAACGTCATCGATTCACTTATTGATGAAGCCAGTGTCTGATGTGGTGTACTCCTCAATACCATCAGAAGAATCCCGGAACATATTCCAGTCTGTGCTAGAAAAACAGTCCTGTAGCTTAGCATCTGCTTCATCTGACCACGTTTTTGTTGACCAAGTCACTGGTGCTTCTTGCTTTAGATTTTGCTTGTAAGCAGGAATCAAGGGGATAGAATTATGGTCAGATTTGCCAAATGGAGGGCAAGGGAGAGCTTTGTATGTGTCTATGTGTGTGGAGTAAAGGTGGTCTAGAGTTTTTTTTCCCTCTGGTTGCATATTTATTAACATACTGGTAGAAATTAGGTTTCTCTGCATTTAAGTCCCAAGCCACTAGGAGCACCACCTCTGGATGAACGTTTTCCTGTTTTCTTATGGCCGTATACAGCTCATTGAGTGCAGACTTAGTGCCAGCATCGGTTTGTGGTGGTAAATAGACAGCTACGAAAAATATAGATGAAAACTCTCTTGGTAAATGGTGTGGTCTACAGTTTATCATGAGATACGAGCAAAACCTTGAGACTTCCTTAGATATCGTGCACCAGCTGTTGTTTACAAATATACATAGACTGCCACCCCTTGTCTTACCAGAGGCTGCTTGTTCTATCCTGCCGATACAGTGTATTACCCACCAGCTGTATGTTATTCATGTCGTCGTTCAGCCACGACTCAGTGAACATAAGATATTACCGTTTTTAATGTCCAGTTGGAAGGATATACACTACCGTTCAAAAGTTTGGGGTCACTTAGAAATGTCCTTGTTTTTGAAAGAAAAGCAATTTTTTTGTCCATTAAAACAATATCAAATTGATCAGAAATACAGTATAGACATTGTTAATGTTGTAAATGACTCTTGTAGCTGGAAATGGCAGATTTTTTATGGAATATCTACATAGGCGTACAGAGGCCCATTATCAGCAACCATAACTCCTGTGTTCCAATGGCACGTTGTGTTAGCTAATCCAAGTTTATCATTTTAAAAGGAAAACCCTTTGCAATTATGTTAGCACAGCTGAAAACTGTTGGTCTGTTTAAAGAAGCAATAAAACTGGCCTTCTTTAGACGAGTTGAGTATCTGGAGCATCAGCATTTGTGGGTTCGATTACAGGCTCAAAATGGCCAGAAACAAATAACTTTCTTCTGAAACTCGTCAGTCTATTCTTGTTCTGAGAAATGAAGGCTATTCCATGTGAGAAATTGCCAGTCCTCTGAAATCAGAGTGTAGTTAGGGGGTGAAGTGCTGACTTCTAAAACCTCTGTTAGCTACCTGGGATGTATCCTTGATGGAAGCTTGGGAGGTGTGAGCATGGCCAATAAAGTGCTAGGGAATGTTAATGCCAGGACTAAGTGTTTGGTTAGAAAGTCCAAGCTGCTTGATAAGGACTCCATGAAAGTGCTAGCCACTGCCCTCATTCAATGCCATTTTGACTACGCTAGTACTTCCTGGTTTGGGGACTTATCTAAGCTTATGAAGGGGAAGCTCCAGATAGACCAGAATAAGCTGATAAGGGTAGTATTGAAAGTGAGTCCACATACTCACATAGGCAGGAGCTGCTTTCAGGAACTAAACTGGTTGCCTGTTGAAGCTAGGGTGTCCCAGATCAGACTAGGTCTGGTTTACAGGAGTATTTATGGTTCTGTGGCCAGATATCTAACTGATTACTTTCCCCATGTTAGGGATGCACACAATCACAGCACCAGATCAGGTGTTGCTGATGTGTGCTTATACAGGTTCAGCAGTAATGGGGAAAGGTACTTTCTTGTATACTGAAGGCTCAGAATGGAATGAGTTGCCTCTGCACATAACAACGACGTCCTCTCTGGACAGCTTTAAAAATAAAGTAAAAATATGTTTGACGTCTTCTGTGCCCATATGAATGAACCCTACAATGTAACTGCAATGATGAGATAGATGTTCTTCTTCTTTGTTTTTATGTTTTATTATCTCAATGCCATACTGTGTTTAACTGTATGGTCAAATGTATGGTAAACTAAACTAAAATTACATTGAGCTGATTTCTTACGTGCTGTTTCTTATTTTTCGGTATTGTATTTCCGTGTTGTTTTAGTGATTCACCATAGTGAAGGCTCAGGTTTTATGGGTCTCTATGTTTTTGGTTAGATAGGTTCTCAATTTCTTTCTTAGGTTTTTGCATTCTTCATCAAACCATTTGTAATTGTTTTTCATTTTCTTAGGTTGTCTGCTTGAACATTTTATATTTGATAGGGAAGCTGAGAGGTCAAATATACTATTAGGTTTTCTACTGCCAAGTTTACACCTTCACTATTACAGTGAAACATTTTGTCCAGGAAATTGTCTAGAAGAGATTAAATTTGTTGTTGCCTAATTGTTTTTTGGTAGATTTCCACACTACTTTCCTTCCATCTATAGCATTTCTTAATGTTATTCAGTTCCTTTGGCTTTGATGCCTGATGATTAAGCATAGCTCTGTTCAAGTAGGGTATGATTTTGCTGTGATCTGATAGGGGTCTCAGTGGACTGACTTGTGAACGCTCTAAGACTGGGTTGAGGTCAGTGATAGTAGTCTACAGTACTACTGCCAAGAGATGAGCATTAGGTGTACCTACCGTAGGAGTCCCCTCTAAGCCTACCAGTGACTATGTACTGTACATACCCAGCGTCCGACAGAGCTGTAGGAGTTGTGACCCGTTTTTGTTGGTTATGCTGTCATAGTTGTGTCTAGGGGGAAATATGGGGGAGGGAATGCTGTCACCTCCAGGTAGGTGTTTGTCCCTCTGTGTGCTCAGGTTCTTCATTTATATCACCACAGACTAGCACATGTCCCTCGGCCTGGAAATTGTTGATCTCCCCCTCTACGATGGAGAAGCTGTCATCGTTAGAGTATGGGGATTTTATTGGGGGGACATAGGTAGCACACATGAGGACATTTTTCTCTGTTGAGATAATTTCCTTATTAATTTCTATCCAGATGTAAAATGTTCCTGTTTTCACTAATTTAATAGGTTGAGTTAGGTCTAATCTATATCAAATTAGCATACCTCCTGAGTCTCTTCCCTGTTTCACACCTGGTAGTTTGGCGGATGGGACTACCAGCTCTCTGTAACCTAGAGGGCAACCAGTGGGTCTCCTTAATACCATGTTTCTTGTAGGATGACAATGTATGTATTTCCAATTTCTTTGATGCAGTCTGTGTTACTGCTCTTTAGGCCAACGCAGATGACCTCAGACCTTGTATATTCCAGGATGAGATAGTAAAAGCTTTGTGTTCCATAGTGTCTAGTGCTGTTTTTGTGTGGTTTAGGCCCGGACCATTACAGTAGTTGTGAGCAGAGTATGTTGAGCATCTCATACATACCTCTTAGGTCACAGGATGGGGCTTGGGCGGGTGTAATAGTAGGGGTTGGGCATGTTGCCCTGCTCACGGGCCTGGGCATATGTCCTGCTGTCATGTTGAGGTCCTTGCCGCAGGGGCGGGGGGCATGGGGTTGGCAGAAGGGGCATAGGTCTGATATGGGGGGGGCTATATAGGGCGTGGCCAGGGTTTGCTTGGGGTGGTCTTAGCTGGTTGGGGTGTGGCTGGTGATCCTGTGGTCTGGATGTTGGTCCTCTTGGCGTGGGTTCTCTCAGTATAGGTCCTTCGGGAGGGGGTCTTGCAGGTCTGGGAGGGTGTCTCGCTGGTCTGGGCGGGGTGTCTGTTGGTCTGTTGCTCCTGTGTGAGGTGCTGGGGCTACGGTTGAGGGTGACGTCCTTCAGGGCCCTGGCAAAAGTTGGGATTGCTGCCTAATAGAGGTGGACCTGGTCGTAAAGGCTGTTCAAGTCCAGGGTGGAGTGGTGGCGTTGGTAGACATTAGGTTTTGAGGCACAGTCCCACGAAATGCTTGCATTCACCCACTGTATGGTGGCAGGGTGAAGTCTTTTCATGGTAGTAGGGTGGAGATAACCACTTGTGCGTGGGGAAAGTGGAAGAAGCTTTTCAATCACTCCCTTGAGTGCTGTGGCCACCCTTTCCTGCTGGACCCTCAGGTAATTTGTGCCCGTGTGAGTTATGATGTGGCTGGGGGACCCTAGTCTGTCCTCTGACAACAGCTCCAGGGCATGCCTGGTGTTTGGGCACCAGAGTTTTGCCCCTTTTTGTTTAGGAAAAAGTTTATTCTCTTGAATGTCTCTCTCTCTCTCTCTCTGACTCTCTCTCTCACACACATTGGCTCAGAAATGCAATAACCGCCAATCAAGTGATTCGGAGCCATTTCAGAACGCAGGTACATTACGCAGCTTTGTTTTGAGTTAATATGTGTGCTCTGCGTCGGTGGGCGAACGTCGCCAACCCTGATAGCGTGATTCATCTCGGATGGCTTTTAGAAAGCACAATAAAAATGTATTCTGGTAATGACTCTGGTTTTCCAGCTAGAGAGAGAGAGGGCTGATGGCGTGGTTAAATGCATGAATGCGTGCTTGTATTATTTCCGTATGCACTGGATCTATGGTGGCAATTACACGTTCGTTTCCGCTTAACTGCACAGTGTGTGGCACTAAGCATCAACAAACTCTTTAAGTTGGAGGGCGAGTGGACTAAGGAGGAGTTTCTGAGTTCTCAGTGTTTATGTGTGTTGGTTGGTTTGATGGTCCTTGTTTATGTCAGATTTGTAAGGGTATGTGTTCAAGTATATTGAGAGAGATAGAGAGAGTCTGTGT